>NW_027506870.1:1158016-1458016 GCF_052324685.1 Brachyhypopomus gauderio
CCGTTTGTCAACAGTTTTAAGGCTTTTTATGCTCCTAGCTAGGTTTAGAGATCGAATAGAATGAATAAAGCCATGACTGATTCTGTGATGGATTAGATCTTGTTCACATAGAACATCATGAAAAGCCCCAGTCTTTTAAATGCTTTGATCAATGTAGGAAATAGGAAAGAATGAAACGTTTAAGTGTGTACATAAATATACTGCATTTCAGGCAAAATACAACTAAACCTGTCTACCCACACTGTCTATAATGCCATACCAACAGGTGGAGCTCAAGCCCTGAGAAGCTACTGTGAAGCAAATTGTAATAATTGCTTGTTTTATTTCTTCTTTTTTTCCACAAAATGTATCAGGGGAGAGCGCGAACGCAGTCCCCCACTACCAGAAATTATGCAGTCGAGATTCCCGCATTTGGGGAATTCGCAAGGGTCAGCACAGCCTGAGTGCAATGGCTGAGCCTCACCTTGGGCGAACCACCTTCCTGATCATCAGCCCCGGTTCTGGACTGCTTTGCTTGGGGGGGCAGTAAAACATAATGAGGGGGCATGTTGATAGTCATGTTTATGAAGCCACAAATATATTCAAGGCTTGATTTGTGCATGAATGATGACTATTGATACTGGCTTAAAGTGATGTATTAGGTAAAGAAATAAAAATGCATTTTCGAACTTAAAACTTAAAACACAATGATTAAAAAATACATGTTGATTATGTAAATGGAGAACAAAGATTATCTAATTGTATTTCATTTCAATACTGCCATTACTAATAGAACAACTCTATTTCTTGAAAGGCTGACAAATGTACCTATACACAGACTGAGAATATTCAAACATGGAAATAGGAATGAGTGAGAATATTTATATTACTGGGAAATTAAAATATAAAGAAAACAAAATAATACAAATTCTGTTATAAAAGGGAGTATTCGTCACATTTCTATTTTGAAAAAGAAAAAAATATGAAAGTACATAAAATAAGAAATCTATCTACTGCACTTTAATGGTCAAAAATCTGGTAAAGTATTGAAGTTTTTATTGATGTTATGAAACGTACTGGTACAATGCGGTATTTATGCACAGTATAACAATACTGGCTGTGATGGCGAGGAATCGTTTAAACCAGGGATGTCAAAGTCAAATACACCGAGGGCCAAAAAAACAAATTTGCTACAAGCCGAGGGCCGGACTGGTTCAATGTTTATTAAAACATATTGAAATGATTGCACATAGCCTATTGAACCAAGACCTAACACAGTGTATATTATTTAATGTTTAAATGAATAAAGCAATATTTTCTTATGGATCTGTCAGTAATTTCAAGTGAAAACATTTTTCAACAGGCAAACAGATAAAAGCAAACTTCCTTCAAAGAAAAATCACATGAAGACACACAGAAGACACACAGGTTTACCTTTTACCTCCGTGAACATGTACTCTGCCTCCCACCTGGCTTGAAACCCGTTCTCAGTGTCCACCTTACGTTTAGTCATTTTTGAGAAGGGGGATAGCTGAACGTTGATGTCTGCTCTGACTGCTGATTTAGGTTTATACTTTCGCGAGTGACCATATTGCGCGACTCCGAATTTTAATGTTGCTTTGTGTTGCAGGTTTGAAAAGTGCTGGCATTTAGGCTAAAGTACCTGAAAATGTTGAAATTGTAACTACTTCGTTTCACAACAAATATCTGTCTGAATGAACAGTTCTCTTGTCTTAGGTTAACAAATACAAGCCTCTTGTAATTCCAGGACGAAACATGAGAGAACGTGAAGACGTTAAGATTGGGGAAAATAAACAACCATTAAATAATGTGAATAAAAAGCGAATTATTTCGAGTATATGTATAAATATTTAACATATTTAAGTTTAACGTGCTGGAAAATATTGAAATGGACCTTTAAAGTGACGTACAAGTTCTTGAATTCCACCTTATAAAGGTGTATGAACCCTGCAAACATGACTTTGTTCATTGCGCTGGCGGAGCCACTGCGATTACGTCATTTTCGCCGCGCGGACCCTCGCGACGCTTCGCGCTGCAGTGACTTCGCGGGCTACCGTTGCATTGTGGGGAATGTAGTGTTTGTGCGTACAAAACACCATCGGGCGGCTGTGGCCTGCGGGCCGGTTCTAATAGTAATTAAATATCATCCAGGGGGCCATAGATAATCAATTCGCGGGCCTTGACTTTGACATATGTGGTTTAAACCATGAGCCGCGACGGCTTGCACGGGGGAAAGAGCAGCCTGGCGCGCTGTCGTGCACCTCTCGAATTTTGTAACTTCGCGCGCGCCGCGCCTCAGCGCAATGAACAATGTCATGTTTGCCGGGTTCATACACCTATACAAGGTGGAATTAAAGCACTTGTACCTAACTTTAAAGGTCCAGTTCAATATTTCTCAGCACGTTAAACTTAATTAAGTTAAATATTTATACATATACTCAAAATAATTCGCTTTTTTAATTACACTTTCAAAACGCCCAATCTTAACGTCTTCACGTTCTCTCATGTTTCGTCCTGGAATAACAAGAGGCTCGTATTTGTTAACCTAAGACAAGAGAACTGTTCATTCAGACAGATATTTGTTGTTAAACGAAGTAGTTACAATTTCAACATTTTCAAGTACTTTAGCCTAAATTCCAGCACTTTTCAAATCTGAAAAAGCAACATTAAAATTCGTCAGGTAAATGTTAATTCCCCTGTTTTTTATTACCACATATAGTTTCGGACAACACTGCGCGGCAAGTATTTAAACGCTTCCGCAGTTCGCGCAGGTTTAGGAGAACCAAGTTAGCCTAACCGCTAACGGCTAATAAAATAATTTAAGCAACACCTATGTAAGAGGTGAGTAACATTAAAGCAACGAAAAACCACAGTTAAGCAAATTTTACCATGTGGAAGTCAGTTTAAACTCAGAAGAGTGTTTACCAGTATACCTGTCTTTCACTCACACTAACAGAACATATACTGCCGAACTGAACCGTTTGGGGCGGTCTGCTGATTTTTATATGACTCAAAGAGCCAATCAGGAATAAGCAAGGAAATATCTTCACGCTGTAAAGCAAAATGCATTTTTGTGATTGGTTCAGAGATAATAAAAAAAGCCGTTGCTTGCATTGTGCTTGGGGGGGCAAAGACACAATTTGGGGGGGCAATGCCCCACTCTGCCCCCCCCTAGCGCCGACCCTGCTGATCATGGTCTCACCCCTGCCAGGTAAGTATGACTTGGAAATGCAGCTGTACAAGAACCCTTTCCCCTTGTCAGAACACAGGAAAAGGAAAACATGGGCAGAGGGGAGGGCGGGTCAGGGCCTGACAGACAGGGGGCGGGGTTGCAGGGCAATGGGCGGGCACTTGATTACAGGAAAGGGAAAATGATTGGAAAACATTTTGGTCTTGCACGTCAAACTCAGCAAAGGACAAGAGTCCTTACGTGTAGCCCGCTCTAGAAGCACCCAGTGCGTATTGATTTTGCCGTCGCTGGCAAGACTCCTTCTGCCGTTTGTCAACAGTTTTAAGGCTTTTTATGCTCCTAGCTAGGTTTAGAGATCGAATAGAATGAATAAAGCCATGACTGATTCTGTGATGGATTAGATCTTGTTCACATAGAACATCATGGAAAGCCCCAGTCTTTTAAATGCTTTGATCAATGTAGGAAATAGGAAAGAATGAAACGTTTAAGTGTGTACATAAATATACTGCATTTCAGGCAAAATACAACTAAACCTGTCTACCCACACTGTCTATAATGCCATACCAACAGGTGGAGCTCAAGCACTGAGAAGCTACTGTGAAGCAAATTGTAATCATTGCTTGTTTTATTTCTTCTTTTTTTCCACAAAATGTATCAGGGGAGAGCGCGAACGCAGTCCCCCACTACCAGAAATTATGCAGTCGAGATTCCCGCATTTGGGGAATTCGCAAGGGTCAGCACAGCCTGAGTGCAATGGCTGAGCCTCACCTTGGGCGAACCACCTTCCTGATCATGGTCTCACCCCTGCCAGGTAAGTATGACTTGGAAATGCAGCTGTACAAGAACCCTTTCCCCTTGTCAGAACACAGGAAAAGGAAAACATGGGCAGAGGGGAGGGCGGGTCAGGGCCTGACAGACAGGGGGCGGGGTTGCAGGGCAATGGGCGGGCACTTGATTACAGGAAAGGGAAAATGATTGGAAAACATTTTGGTCTTGCACGTCAAACTCAGCAAAGGACAAGAGTCCTTACGTGTAGCCCGCTCTAGAAGCACCCAGTGCGTATTGATTTTGCCGTCGCTGGCAAGACTCCTTCTGCCGTTTGTCAACAGTTTTAAGGCTTTTTATGCTCCTAGCTAGGTTTAGAGATCGAATAGAATGAATAAAGCCATGACTGATTCTGTGATGGATTAGATCTTGTTCACATAGAACATCATGGAAAGCCCCAGTCTTTTAAATGCTTTGATCAATGTAGGAAATAGGAAAGAATGAAACGTTTAAGTGTGTACATAAATATACTGCATTTCAGGCAAAATACAACTAAACCTGTCTACCCACACTGTCTATAATGCCATACCAACAGGTGGAGCTCAAGCACTGAGAAGCTACTGTGAAGCAAATTGTAATCATTGCTTGTTTTATTTCTTCTTTTTTTCCACAAAATGTATCAGGGGAGAGCGCGAACGCAGTCCCCCACTACCAGAAATTATGCAGTCGAGATTCCCGCATTTGGGGAATTCGCAAGGGTCAGCACAGCCTGAGTGCAATGGCTGAGCCTCACCTTGGGCGAACCACCTTCCTGATCATGGTCTCACCCCTGCCAGGTAAGTATGACTTGGAAATGCAGCTGTACAAGAACCCTTTCCCCTTGTCAGAACACAGGAAAAGGAAAACATGGGCAGAGGGGAGGGCGGGTCAGGGCCTGACAGACAGGGGGCGGGGTTGCAGGGCAATGGGCGGGCACTTGATTACAGGAAAGGGAAAATGATTGGAAAACATTTTGGTCTTGCACGTCAAACTCAGCAAAGGACAAGAGTCCTTACGTGTAGCCCGCTCTAGAAGCACCCAGTGCGTATTGATTTTGCCGTCGCTGGCAAGACTCCTTCTGCCGTTTGTCAACAGTTTTAAGGCTTTTTATGCTCCTAGCTAGGTTTAGAGATCGAATAGAATGAATAAAGCCATGACTGATTCTGTGATGGATTAGATCTTGTTCACATAGAACATCATGGAAAGCCCCAGTCTTTTAAATGCTTTGATCAATGTAGGAAATAGGAAAGAATGAAACGTTTAAGTGTGTACATAAATATACTGCATTTCAGGCAAAATACAACTAAACCTGTCTACCCACACTGTCTATAATGCCATACCAACAGGTGGAGCTCAAGCACTGAGAAGCTACTGTGAAGCAAATTGTAATAATTGCTTGTTTTATTTCTTCTTTTTTTCCACAAAATGTATCAGGGGAGAGCGCGAACACAGTCCCCCACTACCAGAAATTATGCAGTCGAGATTCCCGCATTTGGGGAATTCGCAAGGGTCAGCACAGCCTGAGTGCAATGGCTGAGCCTCACCTTGGGCGAACCACCTTCCTGATCATGGTCTCACCCCTGCCAGGTAAGTATGACTTGGAAATGCAGCTGTACAAGAACCCTTTCCCCTTGTCAGAACACAGGAAAAGGAAAACATGGGCAGAGGGGAGGGCGGGTCAGGGCCTGACAGACAGGGGGCGGGGTTGCAGGGCAATGGGCGGGCACTTGATTACAGGAAAGGGAAAATGATTGGAAAACATTTTGGTCTTGCACGTCAAACTCAGCAAAGGACAAGAGTCCTTACGTGTAGCCCGCTCTAGAAGCACCCAGTGCGTATTGATTTTGCCGTCGCTGGCAAGACTCCTTCTGCCGTTTGTCAACAGTTTTAAGGCTTTTTATGCTCCTAGCTAGGTTTAGAGATCGAATAGAATGAATAAAGCCATGACTGATTCTGTGATGGATTAGATCTTGTTCACATAGAACATCATGGAAAGCCCCAGTCTTTTAAATGCTTTGATCAATGTAGGAAATAGGAAAGAATGAAACGTTTAAGTGTGTACATAAATATACTGCATTTCAGGCAAAATACAACTAAACCTGTCTACCCACACTGTCTATAATGCCATACCAACAGGTGGAGCTCAAGCACTGAGAAGCTACTGTGAAGCAAATTGTAATCATTGCTTGTTTTATTTCTTCTTTTTTTCCACAAAATGTATCAGGGGAGAGCGCGAACGCAGTCCCCCACTACCAGAAATTATGCAGTCGAGATTCCCGCATTTGGGGAATTCGCAAGGGTCAGCACAGCCTGAGTGCAATGGCTGAGCCTCACCTTGGGCGAACCACCTTCCTGATCATGGTCTCACCCCTGCCAGGTAAGTATGACTTGGAAATGCAGCTGTACAAGAACCCTTTCCCCTTGTCAGAACACAGGAAAAGGAAAACATGGGCAGAGGGGAGGGCGGGTCAGGGCCTGACAGACAGGGGGCGGGGTTGCAGGGCAATGGGCGGGCACTTGATTACAGGAAAGGGAAAATGATTGGAAAACATTTTGGTCTTGCACGTCAAACTCAGCAAAGGACAAGAGTCCTTACGTGTAGCCCGCTCTAGAAGCACCCAGTGCGTATTGATTTTGCCGTCGCTGGCAAGACTCCTTCTGCCGTTTGTCAACAGTTTTAAGGCTTTTTATGCTCCTAGCTAGGTTTAGAGATCGAATAGAATGAATAAAGCCATGACTGATTCTGTGATGGATTAGATCTTGTTCACATAGAACATCATGGAAAGCCCCAGTCTTTTAAATGCTTTGATCAATGTAGGAAATAGGAAAGAATGAAACGTTTAAGTGTGTACATAAATATACTGCATTTCAGGCAAAATACAACTAAACCTGTCTACCCACACTGTCTATAATGCCATACCAACAGGTGGAGCTCAAGCACTGAGAAGCTACTGTGAAGCAAATTGTAATAATTGCTTGTTTTATTTCTTCTTTTTTTCCACAAAATGTATCAGGGGAGAGCGCGAACGCAGTCCCCCACTACCAGAAATTATGCAGTCGAGATTCCCGCATTTGGGGAATTCGCAAGGGTCAGCACAGCCTGAGTGCAATGGCTGAGCCTCACCTTGGGCGAACCACCTTCCTGATCATGGTCTCACCCCTGCCAGGTAAGTATGACTTGGAAATGCAGCTGTACAAGAACCCTTTCCCCTTGTCAGAACACAGGAAAAGGAAAACATGGGCAGAGGGGAGGGCGGGTCAGGGCCTGACAGACAGGGGGCGGGGTTGCAGGGCAATGGGCGGGCACTTGATTACAGGAAAGGGAAAATGATTGGAAAACATTTTGGTCTTGCACGTCAAACTCAGCAAAGGACAAGAGTCCTTACGTGTAGCCCGCTCTAGAAGCACCCAGTGCGTATTGATTTTGCCGTCGCTGGCAAGACTCCTTCTGCCGTTTGTCAACAGTTTTAAGGCTTTTTATGCTCCTAGCTAGGTTTAGAGATCGAATAGAATGAATAAAGCCATGACTGATTCTGTGATGGATTAGATCTTGTTCACATAGAACATCATGAAAAGCCCCAGTCTTTTAAATGCTTTGATCAATGTAGGAAATAGGAAAGAATGAAACGTTTAAGTGTGTACATAAATATACTGCATTTCAGGCAAAATACAACTAAACCTGTCTACCCACACTGTCTATAATGCCATACCAACAGGTGGAGCTCAAGCACTGAGAAGCTACTGTGAAGCAAATTGTAATAATTGCTTGTTTTATTTCTTCTTTTTTTCCACAAAATGTATCAGGGGAGAGCGCGAACGCAGTCCCCCACTACCAGAAATTATGCAGTCGAGATTCCCGCATTTGGGGAATTCGCAAGGGTCAGCACAGCCTGAGTGCAATGGCTGAGCCTCACCTTGGGCGAACCACCTTCCTGATCATGGTCTCACCCCTGCCAGGTAAGTATGACTTGGAAATGCAGCTGTACAAGAACCCTTTCCCCTTGTCAGAACACAGGAAAAGGAAAACATGGGCAGAGGGGAGGGCGGGTCAGGGCCTGACAGACAGGGGGCGGGGTTGCAGGGCAATGGGCGGGCACTTGATTACAGGAAAGGGAAAATGATTGGAAAACATTTTGGTCTTGCACGTCAAACTCAGCAAAGGACAAGAGTCCTTACGTGTAGCCCGCTCTAGAAGCACCCAGTGCGTATTGATTTTGCCGTCGCTGGCAAGACTCCTTCTGCCGTTTGTCAACAGTTTTAAGGCTTTTTATGCTCCTAGCTAGGTTTAGAGATCGAATAGAATGAATAAAGCCATGACTGATTCTGTGATGGATTAGATCTTGTTCACATAGAACATCATGGAAAGCCCCAGTCTTTTAAATGCTTTGATCAATGTAGGAAATAGGAAAGAATGAAATGTTTAAGTGTGTACATAAATATACTGCATTTCAGGCAAAATACAACTAAACCTGTCTACCCACACTGTCTATAATGCCATACCAACAGGTGGAGCTCAAGCACTGAGAAGCTACTGTGAAGCAAATTGTAATAATTGCTTGTTTTATTTCTTCTTTTTTTCCACAAAATGTATCAGGGGAGAGCGCGAACGCAGTCCCCCACTACCAGAAATTATGCAGTCGAGATTCCCGCATTTGGGGAATTCGCAAGGGTCAGCACAGCCTGAGTGCAATGGCTGAGCCTCACCTTGGGCGAACCACCTTCCTGATCATGGTCTCACCCCTGCCAGGTAAGTATGACTTGGAAATGCAGCTGTACAAGAACCCTTTCCCCTTGTCAGAACACAGGAAAAGGAAAACATGGGCAGAGGGGAGGGCGGGTCAGGGCCTGACAGACAGGGGGCGGGGTTGCAGGGCAATGGGCGGGCACTTGATTACAGGAAAGGGAAAATGATTGGAAAACATTTTGGTCTTGCACGTCAAACTCAGCAAAGGACAAGAGTCCTTACGTGTAGCCCGCTCTAGAAGCACCCAGTGCGTATTGATTTTGCCGTCGCTGGCAAGACTCCTTCTGCCGTTTGTCAACAGTTTTAAGGCTTTTTATGCTCCTAGCTAGGTTTAGAGATCGAATAGAATGAATAAAGCCATGACTGATTCTGTGATGGATTAGATCTTGTTCACATAGAACATCATGGAAAGCCCCAGTCTTTTAAATGCTTTGATCAATGTAGGAAATAGGAAAGAATGAAACGTTTAAGTGTGTACATAAATATACTGCATTTCAGGCAAAATACAACTAAACCTGTCTACCCACACTGTCTATAATGCCATACCAACAGGTGGAGCTCAAGCACTGAGAAGCTACTGTGAAGCAAATTGTAATAATTGCTTGTTTTATTTCTTCTTTTTTTCCACAAAATGTATCAGGGGAGAGCGCGAACGCAGTCCCCCACTACCTGAAATTATGCAGTCGAGATTCCCGCATTTGGGGAATTCGCAAGGGTCAGCACAGCCTGAGTGCAATGGCTGAGCCTCACCTTGGGCGAACCACCTTCCTGATCATGGTCTCACCCCTGCCAGGTAAGTATGACTTGGAAATGCAGCTGTACAAGAACCCTTTCCCCTTGTCAGAACACAGGAAAAGGAAAACATGGGCAGAGGGGAGGGCGGGTCAGGGCCTGACAGACAGGGGGCGGGGTTGCAGGGCAATGGGCGGGCACTTGATTACAGGAAAGGGAAAATGATTGGAAAACATTTTGGTCTTGCACGTCAAACTCAGCAAAGGACAAGAGTCCTTACGTGTAGCCCGCTCTAGAAGCACCCAGTGCGTATTGATTTTGCCGTCGCTGGCAAGACTCCTTCTGCCGTTTGTCAACAGTTTTAAGGCTTTTTATGCTCCTAGCTAGGTTTAGAGATCGAATAGAATGAATAAAGCCATGACTGATTCTGTGATGGATTAGATCTTGTTCACATAGAACATCATGGAAAGCCCCAGTCTTTTAAATGCTTTGATCAATGTAGGAAATAGGAAAGAATGAAATGTTTAAGTGTGTACATAAATATACTGCATTTCAGGCAAAATACAACTAAACCTGTCTACCCACACTGTCTATAATGCCATACCAACAGGTGGAGCTCAAGCACTGAGAAGCTACTGTGAAGCAAATTGTAATCATTGTTTGTTTTATTTCTTCTTTTTTTCCACAAAATGTATCAGGGGAGAGCGCGAACGCAGTCCCCCACTACCAGAAATTATGCAGTCGAGATTCCCGCATTTGGGGAATTCGCAAGGGTCAGCACAGCCTGAGTGCAATGGCTGAGCCTCACCTTGGGCGAACCACCTTCAGGTAAGTATGACTTGGAAATGCAGCTGTACAAGAACCCTTTCCCCTTGTCAGAACACAGGAAAAGGAAAACATGGGCAGAGGGGAGGGCGGGTCAGGGCCTGACAGACAGGGGGCGGGGTTGCAGGGCAATGGGCGGGCACTTGATTACAGGAAAGGGAAAATGATTGGAAAACATTTTGGTCTTGCACGTCAAACTCAGCAAAGGACAAGAGTCCTTACGTGTAGCCCGCTCTAGAAGCACCCAGTGCGTATTGATTTTGCCGTCGCTGGCAAGACTCCTTCTGCCGTTTGTCAACAGTTTTAAGGCTTTTTATGCTCCTAGCTAGGTTTAGAGATCGAATAGAATGAATAAAGCCATGACTGATTCTGTGATGGATTAGATCTTGTTCACATAGAACATCATGAAAAGCCCCAGTCTTTTAAATGCTTTGATCAATGTAGGAAATAGGAAAGAATGAAACGTTTAAGTGTGTACATAAATATACTGCATTTCAGGCAAAATACAACTAAACCTGTCTACCCACACTGTCTATAATGCCATACCAACAGGTGGAGCTCAAGCACTGAGAAGCTACTGTGAAGCAAATTGTAATAATTGCTTGTTTTATTTCTTCTTTTTTTCCACAAAATGTATCAGGGGAGAGCGCGAACGCAGTCCCCCACTACCAGAAATTATGCAGTCGAGATTCCCGCATTTGGGGAATTCGCAAGGGTCAGCACAGCCTGAGTGCAATGGCTGAGCCTCACCTTGGGCGAACCACCTTCCTGATCATGGTCTCACCCCTGCCAGGTAAGTATGACTTGGAAATGCAGCTGTACAAGAACCCTTTCCCCTTGTCAGAACACAGGAAAAGGAAAACATGGGCAGAGGGGAGGGCGGGTCAGGGCCTGACAGACAGGGGGCGGGGTTGCAGGGCAATGGGCGGGCACTTGATTACAGGAAAGGGAAAATGATTGGAAAACATTTTGGTCTTGCACGTCAAACTCAGCAAAGGACAAGAGTCCTTACGTGTAGCCCGCTCTAGAAGCACCCAGTGCGTATTGATTTTGCCGTCGCTGGCAAGACTCCTTCTGCCGTTTGTCAACAGTTTTAAGGCTTTTTATGCTCCTAGCTAGGTTTAGAGATCGAATAGAATGAATAAAGCCATGACTGATTCTGTGATGGATTAGATCTTGTTCACATAGAACATCATGGAAAGCCCCAGTCTTTTAAATGCTTTGATCAATGTAGGAAATAGGAAAGAATGAAACGTTTAAGTGTGTACATAAATATACTGCATTTCAGGCAAAATACAACTAAACCTGTCTACCCACACTGTCTATAATGCCATACCAACAGGTGGAGCTCAAGCACTGAGAAGCTACTGTGAAGCAAATTGTAATAATTGCTTGTTTTATTTCTTCTTTTTTTCCACAAAATGTATCAGGGGAGAGCGCGAACGCAGTCCCCCACTACCTGAAATTATGCAGTCGAGATTCCCGCATTTGGGGAATTCGCAAGGGTCAGCACAGCCTGAGTGCAATGGCTGAGCCTCACCTTGGGCGAACCACCTTCCTGATCATGGTCTCACCCCTGCCAGGTAAGTATGACTTGGAAATGCAGCTGTACAAGAACCCTTTCCCCTTGTCAGAACACAGGAAAAGGAAAACATGGGCAGAGGGGAGGGCGGGTCAGGGCCTGACAGACAGGGGGCGGGGTTGCAGGGCAATGGGCGGGCACTTGATTACAGGAAAGGGAAAATGATTGGAAAACATTTTGGTCTTGCACGTCAAACTCAGCAAAGGACAAGAGTCCTTACGTGTAGCCCGCTCTAGAAGCACCCAGTGCGTATTGATTTTGCCGTCGCTGGCAAGACTCCTTCTGCCGTTTGTCAACAGTTTTAAGGCTTTTTATGCTCCTAGCTAGGTTTAGAGATCGAATAGAATGAATAAAGCCATGACTGATTCTGTGATGGATTAGATCTTGTTCACATAGAACATCATGGAAAGCCCCAGTCTTTTAAATGCTTTGATCAATGTAGGAAATAGGAAAGAATGAAATGTTTAAGTGTGTACATAAATATACTGCATTTCAGGCAAAATACAACTAAACCTGTCTACCCACACTGTCTATAATGCCATACCAACAGGTGGAGCTCAAGCACTGAGAAGCTACTGTGAAGCAAATTGTAATCATTGTTTGTTTTATTTCTTCTTTTTTTCCACAAAATGTATCAGGGGAGAGCGCGAACGCAGTCCCCCACTACCAGAAATTATGCAGTCGAGATTCCCGCATTTGGGGAATTCGCAAGGGTCAGCACAGCCTGAGTGCAATGGCTGAGCCTCACCTTGGGCGAACCACCTTCAGGTAAGTATGACTTGGAAATGCAGCTGTACAAGAACCCTTTCCCCTTGTCAGAACACAGGAAAAGGAAAACATGGGCAGAGGGGAGGGCGGGTCAGGGCCTGACAGACAGGGGGCGGGGTTGCAGGGCAATGGGCGGGCACTTGATTACAGGAAAGGGAAAATGATTGGAAAACATTTTGGTCTTGCACGTCAAACTCAGCAAAGGACAAGAGTCCTTACGTGTAGCCCGCTCTAGAAGCACCCAGTGCGTATTGATTTTGCCGTCGCTGGCAAGACTCCTTCTGCCGTTTGTCAACAGTTTTAAGGCTTTTTATGCTCCTAGCTAGGTTTAGAGATCGAATAGAATGAATAAAGCCATGACTGATTCTGTGATGGATTAGATCTTGTTCACATAGAACATCATGAAAAGCCCCAGTCTTTTAAATGCTTTGATCAATGTAGGAAATAGGAAAGAATGAAACGTTTAAGTGTGTACATAAATATACTGCATTTCAGGCAAAATACAACTAAACCTGTCTACCCACACTGTCTATAATGCCATACCAACAGGTGGAGCTCAAGCACTGAGAAGCTACTGTGAAGCAAATTGTAATAATTGCTTGTTTTATTTCTTCTTTTTTTCCACAAAATGTATCAGGGGAGAGCGCGAACGCAGTCCCCCACTACCAGAAATTATGCAGTCGAGATTCCCGCATTTGGGGAATTCGCAAGGGTCAGCACAGCCTGAGTGCAATGGCTGAGCCTCACCTTGGGCGAACCACCTTCCTGATCATGGTCTCACCCCTGCCAGGTAAGTATGACTTGGAAATGCAGCTGTACAAGAACCCTTTCCCCTTGTCAGAACACAGGAAAAGGAAAACATGGGCAGAGGGGAGGGCGGGTCAGGGCCTGACAGACAGGGGGCGGGGTTGCAGGGCAATGGGCGGGCACTTGATTACAGGAAAGGGAAAATGATTGGAAAACATTTTGGTCTTGCACGTCAAACTCAGCAAAGGACAAGAGTCCTTACGTGTAGCCCGCTCTAGAAGCACCCAGTGCGTATTGATTTTGCCGTCGCTGGCAAGACTCCTTCTGCCGTTTGTCAACAGTTTTAAGGCTTTTTATGCTCCTAGCTAGGTTTAGAGATCGAATAGAATGAATAAAGCCATGACTGATTCTGTGATGGATTAGATCTTGTTCACATAGAACATCATGAAAAGCCCCAGTCTTTTAAATGCTTTGATCAATGTAGGAAATAGGAAAGAATGAAACGTTTAAGTGTGTACATAAATATACTGCATTTCAGGCAAAATACAACTAAACCTGTCTACCCACACTGTCTATAATGCCATACCAACAGGTGGAGCTCAAGCACTGAGAAGCTACTGTGAAGCAAATTGTAATAATTGCTTGTTTTATTTCTTCTTTTTTTCCACAAAATGTATCAGGGGAGAGCGCGAACGCAGTCCCCCACTACCAGAAATTATGCAGTCGAGATTCCCGCATTTGGGGAATTCGCAAGGGTCAGCACAGCCTGAGTGCAATGGCTGAGCCTCACCTTGGGCGAACCACCTTCCTGATCATGGTCTCACCCCTGCCAGGTAAGTATGACTTGGAAATGCAGCTGTACAAGAACCCTTTCCCCTTGTCAGAACACAGGAAAAGGAAAACATGGGCAGAGGGGAGGGCGGGTCAGGGCCTGACAGACAGGGGGCGGGGTTGCAGGGCAATGGGCGGGCACTTGATTACAGGAAAGGGAAAATGATTGGAAAACATTTTGGTCTTGCACGTCAAACTCAGCAAAGGACAAGAGTCCTTACGTGTAGCCCGCTCTAGAAGCACCCAGTGCGTATTGATTTTGCCGTCGCTGGCAAGACTCCTTCTGCCGTTTGTCAACAGTTTTAAGGCTTTTTATGCTCCTAGCTAGGTTTAGAGATCGAATAGAATGAATAAAGCCATGACTGATTCTGTGATGGATTAGATCTTGTTCACATAGAACATCATGGAAAGCCCCAGTCTTTTAAATGCTTTGATCAATGTAGGAAATAGGAAAGAATGAAACGTTTAAGTGTGTACATAAATATACTGCATTTCAGGCAAAATACAACTAAACCTGTCTACCCACACTGTCTATAATGCCATACCAACAGGTGGAGCTCAAGCACTGAGAACCTACTGTGAAGCAAATTGTAATAATTGCTTGTTTTATTTCTTCTTTTTTTCCACAAAATGTATCAGGGGAGAGCGCGAACGCAGTCCCCCACTACCTGAAATTATGCAGTCGAGATTCCCGCATTTGGGGAATTCGCAAGGGTCAGCACAGCCTGAGTGCAATGGCTGAGCCTCACCTTGGGCGAACCACCTTCCTGATCATGGTCTCACCCCTGCCAGGTAAGTATGACTTGGAAATGCAGCTGTACAAGAACCCTTTCCCCTTGTCAGAACACAGGAAAAGGAAAACATGGGCAGAGGGGAGGGCGGGTCAGGGCCTGACAGACAGGGGGCGGGGTTGCAGGGCAATGGGCGGGCACTTGATTACAGGAAAGGGAAAATGATTGGAAAACATTTTGGTCTTGCACGTCAAACTCAGCAAAGGACAAGAGTCCTTACGTGTAGCCCGCTCTAGAAGCACCCAGTGCGTATTGATTTTGCCGTCGCTGGCAAGACTCCTTCTGCCGTTTGTCAACAGTTTTAAGGCTTTTTATGCTCCTAGCTAGGTTTAGAGATCGAATAGAATGAATAAAGCCATGACTGATTCTGTGATGGATTAGATCTTGTTCACATAGAACATCATGGAAAGCCCCAGTCTTTT
Organism: Brachyhypopomus gauderio; assembly: GCF_052324685.1. Taxonomy (NCBI): domain Eukaryota; kingdom Metazoa; phylum Chordata; class Actinopteri; order Gymnotiformes; family Hypopomidae; genus Brachyhypopomus; species Brachyhypopomus gauderio. Next base: position 1,173,453 of record NW_027506870.1, read on the forward strand.
AAATGCTTTGATCAATGTAGGAAATAGGAAAGAATGAAACGTTTAAGTGTGTACATAAATATACTGCATTTCAGGCAAAATACAACTAAACCTGTCTACCCACACTGTCTATAATGCCATACCAACAGGTGGAGCTCAAGCACTGAGAAGCTACTGTGAAGCAAATTGTAATCATTGCTTGTTTTATTTCTTCTTTTTTTCCACAAAATGTATCAGGGGAGAGCGCGAACGCAGTCCCCCACTACCAGAAATTATGCAGTCGAGATTCCCGCATTTGGGGAATTCGCAAGGGTCAGCACAGCCTGAGTGCAATGGCTGAGCCTCACCTTGGGCGAACCACCTTCCTGATCATGGTCTCACCCCTGCCAGGTAAGTATGACTTGGAAATGCAGCTGTACAAGAACCCTTTCCCCTTGTCAGAACACAGGAAAAGGAAAACATGGGCAGAGGGGAGGGCGGGTCAGGGCCTGACAGACAGGGGGCGGGGTTGCAGGGCAATGGGCGGGCACTTGATTACAGGAAAGGGAAAATGATTGGAAAACATTTTGGTCTTGCACGTCAAACTCAGCAAAGGACAAGAGTCCTTACGTGTAGCCCGCTCTAGAAGCACCCAGTGCGTATTGATTTTGCCGTCGCTGGCAAGACTCCTTCTGCCGTTTGTCAACAGTTTTAAGGCTTTTTATGCTCCTAGCTAGGTTTAGAGATCGAATAGAATGAATAAAGCCATGACTGATTCTGTGATGGATTAGATCTTGTTCACATAGAACATCATGGAAAGCCCCAGTCTTTTAAATGCTTTGATCAATGTAGGAAATAGGAAAGAATGAAACGTTTAAGTGTGTACATAAATATACTGCATTTCAGGCAAAATACAACTAAACCTGTCTACCCACACTGTCTATAATGCCATACCAACAGGTGGAGCTCAAGCACTGAGAAGCTACTGTGAAGCAAATTGTAATAATTGCTTGTTTTATTTCTTCTTTTTTTCCACAAAATGTATCAGGGGAGAGCGCGAACGCAGTCCCCCACTACCAGAAATTATGCAGTGGAGATTCCCGCATTTGGGGAATTCGCAAGGGTCAGCACAGCCTGAGTGCAATGGCTGAGCCTCACCTTGGGCGAACCACCTTCCTGATCATGGTCTCACCCCTGCCAGGTAAGTATGACTTGGAAATGCAGCTGTACAAGAACCCTTTCCCCTTGTCAGAACACAGGAAAAGGAAAACATGGGCAGAGGGGAGGGCGGGTCAGGGCCTGACAGACAGGGGGCGGGGTTGCAGGGCAATGGGCGGGCACTTGATTACAGGAAAGGGAAAATGATTGGAAAACATTTTGGTCTTGCACGTCAAACTCAGCAAAGGACAAGAGTCCTTACGTGTAGCCCGCTCTAGAAGCACCCAGTGCGTATTGATTTTGCCGTCGCTGGCAAGACTCCTTCTGCCGTTTGTCAACAGTTTTAAGGCTTTTTATGCTCCTAGCTAGGTTTAGAGATCGAATAGAATGAATAAAGCCATGACTGATTCTGTGATGGATTAGATCTTGTTCACATAGAACATCATGGAAAGCCCCAGTCTTTTAAATGCTTTGATCAATGTAGGAAATAGGAAAGAATGAAACGTTTAAGTGTGTACATAAATATACTGCATTTCAGGCAAAATACAACTAAACCTGTCTACCCACACTGTCTATAATGCCATACCAACAGGTGGAGCTCAAGCACTGAGAAGCTACTGTGAAGCAAATTGTAATCATTGCTTGTTTTATTTCTTCTTTTTTTCCACAAAATGTATCAGGGGAGAGCGCGAACGCAGTCCCCCACTACCAGAAATTATGCAGTCGAGATTCCCGCATTTGGGGAATTCGCAAGGGTCAGCACAGCCTGAGTGCAATGGCTGAGCCTCACCTTGGGCGAACCACCTTCCTGATCATGGTCTCACCCCTGCCAGGTAAGTATGACTTGGAAATGCAGCTGTACAAGAACCCTTTCCCCTTGTCAGAACACAGGAAAAGGAAAACATGGGCAGAGGGGAGGGCGGGTCAGGGCCTGACAGACAGGGGGCGGGGTTGCAGGGCAATGGGCGGGCACTTGATTACAGGAAAGGGAAAATGATTGGAAAACATTTTGGTCTTGCACGTCAAACTCAGCAAAGGACAAGAGTCCTTACGTGTAGCCCGCTCTAGAAGCACCCAGTGCGTATTGATTTTGCCGTCGCTGGCAAGACTCCTTCTGCCGTTTGTCAACAGTTTTAAGGCTTTTTATGCTCCTAGCTAGGTTTAGAGATCGAATAGAATGAATAAAGCCATGACTGATTCTGTGATGGATTAGATCTTGTTCACATAGAACATCATGGAAAGCCCCAGTCTTTTAAATGCTTTGATCAATGTAGGAAATAGGAAAGAATGAAACGTTTAAGTGTGTACATAAATATACTGCATTTCAGGCAAAATACAACTAAACCTGTCTACCCACACTGTCTATAATGCCATACCAACAGGTGGAGCTCAAGCACTGAGAAGCTACTGTGAAGCAAATTGTAATAATTGCTTGTTTTATTTCTTCTTTTTTTCCACAAAATGTATCAGGGGAGAGCGCGAACGCAGTCCCCCACTACCTGAAATTATGCAGTCGAGATTCCCGCATTTGGGGAATTCGCAAGGGTCAGCACAGCCTGAGTGCAATGGCTGAGCCTCACCTTGGGCGAACCACCTTCCTGATCATGGTCTCACCCCTGCCAGGTAAGTATGACTTGGAAATGCAGCTGTACAAGAACCCTTTCCCCTTGTCAGAACACAGGAAAAGGAAAACATGGGCAGAGGGGAGGGCGGGTCAGGGCCTGACAGACAGGGGGCGGGGTTGCAGGGCAATGGGCGGGCACTTGATTACAGGAAAGGGAAAATGATTGGAAAACATTTTGGTCTTGCACGTCAAACTCAGCAAAGGACAAGAGTCCTTACGTGTAGCCCGCTCTAGAAGCACCCAGTGCGTATTGATTTTGCCGTCGCTGGCAAGACTCCTTCTGCCGTTTGTCAACAGTTTTAAGGCTTTTTATGCTCCTAGCTAGGTTTAGAGATCGAATAGAATGAATAAAGCCATGACTGATTCTGTGATGGATTAGATCTTGTTCACATAGAACATCATGGAAAGCCCCAGTCTTTTAAATGCTTTGATCAATGTAGGAAATAGGAAAGAATGAAATGTTTAAGTGTGTACATAAATATACTGCATTTCAGGCAAAATACAACTAAACCTGTCTACCCACACTGTCTATAATGCCATACCAACAGGTGGAGCTCAAGCACTGAGAAGCTACTGTGAAGCAAATTGTAATCATTGTTTGTTTTATTTCTTCTTTTTTTCCACAAAATGTATCAGGGGAGAGCGCGAACGCAGTCCCCCACTACCAGAAATTATGCAGTCGAGATTCCCGCATTTGGGGAATTCGCAAGGGTCAGCACAGCCTGAGTGCAATGGCTGAGCCTCACCTTGGGCGAACCACCTTCAGGTAAGTATGACTTGGAAATGCAGCTGTACAAGAACCCTTTCCCCTTGTCAGAACACAGGAAAAGGAAAACATGGGCAGAGGGGAGGGCGGGTCAGGGCCTGACAGACAGGGGGCGGGGTTGCAGGGCAATGGGCGGGCACTTGATTACAGGAAAGGGAAAATGATTGGAAAACATTTTGGTCTTGCACGTCAAACTCAGCAAAGGACAAGAGTCCTTACGTGTAGCCCGCTCTAGAAGCACCCAGTGCGTATTGATTTTGCCGTCGCTGGCAAGACTCCTTCTGCCGTTTGTCAACAGTTTTAAGGCTTTTTATGCTCCTAGCTAGGTTTAGAGATCGAATAGAATGAATAAAGCCATGACTGATTCTGTGATGGATTAGATCTTGTTCACATAGAACATCATGAAAAGCCCCAGTCTTTTAAATGCTTTGATCAATGTAGGAAATAGGAAAGAATGAAACGTTTAAGTGTGTACATAAATATACTGCATTTCAGGCAAAATACAACTAAACCTGTCTACCCACACTGTCTATAATGCCATACCAACAGGTGGAGCTCAAGCACTGAGAAGCTACTGTGAAGCAAATTGTAATAATTGCTTGTTTTATTTCTTCTTTTTTTCCACAAAATGTATCAGGGGAGAGCGCGAACGCAGTCCCCCACTACCAGAAATTATGCAGTCGAGATTCCCGCATTTGGGGAATTCGCAAGGGTCAGCACAGCCTGAGTGCAATGGCTGAGCCTCACCTTGGGCGAACCACCTTCCTGATCATGGTCTCACCCCTGCCAGGTAAGTATGACTTGGAAATGCAGCTGTACAAGAACCCTTTCCCCTTGTCAGAACACAGGAAAAGGAAAACATGGGCAGAGGGGAGGGCGGGTCAGGGCCTGACAGACAGGGGGCGGGGTTGCAGGGCAATGGGCGGGCACTTGATTACAGGAAAGGGAAAATGATTGGAAAACATTTTGGTCTTGCACGTCAAACTCAGCAAAGGACAAGAGTCCTTACGTGTAGCCCGCTCTAGAAGCACCCAGTGCGTATTGATTTTGCCGTCGCTGGCAAGACTCCTTCTGCCGTTTGTCAACAGTTTTAAGGCTTTTTATGCTCCTAGCTAGGTTTAGAGATCGAATAGAATGAATAAAGCCATGACTGATTCTGTGATGGATTAGATCTTGTTCACATAGAACATCATGAAAAGCCCCAGTCTTTTAAATGCTTTGATCAATGTAGGAAATAGGAAAGAATGAAACGTTTAAGTGTGTACATAAATATACTGCATTTCAGGCAAAATACAACTAAACCTGTCTACCCACACTGTCTATAATGCCATACCAACAGGTGGAGCTCAAGCACTGAGAAGCTACTGTGAAGCAAATTGTAATAATTGCTTGTTTTATTTCTTCTTTTTTTCCACAAAATGTATCAGGGGAGAGCGCGAACGCAGTCCCCCACTACCAGAAATTATGCAGTCGAGATTCCCGCATTTGGGGAATTCGCAAGGGTCAGCACAGCCTGAGTGCAATGGCTGAGCCTCACCTTGGGCGAACCACCTTCCTGATCATGGTCTCACCCCTGCCAGGTAAGTATGACTTGGAAATGCAGCTGTACAAGAACCCTTTCCCCTTGTCAGAACACAGGAAAAGGAAAACATGGGCAGAGGGGAGGGCGGGTCAGGGCCTGACAGACAGGGGGCGGGGTTGCAGGGCAATGGGCGGGCACTTGATTACAGGAAAGGGAAAATGATTGGAAAACATTTTGGTCTTGCACGTCAAACTCAGCAAAGGACAAGAGTCCTTACGTGTAGCCCGCTCTAGAAGCACCCAGTGCGTATTGATTTTGCCGTCGCTGGCAAGACTCCTTCTGCCGTTTGTCAACAGTTTTAAGGCTTTTTATGCTCCTAGCTAGGTTTAGAGATCGAATAGAATGAATAAAGCCATGACTGATTCTGTGATGGATTAGATCTTGTTCACATAGAACATCATGGAAAGCCCCAGTCTTTTAAATGCTTTGATCAATGTAGGAAATAGGAAAGAATGAAATGTTTAAGTGTGTACATAAATATACTGCATTTCAGGCAAAATACAACTAAACCTGTCTACCCACACTGTCTATAATGCCATACCAACAGGTGGAGCTCAAGCACTGAGAAGCTACTGTGAAGCAAATTGTAATAATTGCTTGTTTTATTTCTTCTTTTTTTCCACAAAATGTATCAGGGGAGAGCGCGAACGCAGTCCCCCACTACCAGAAATTATGCAGTCGAGATTCCCGCATTTGGGGAATTCGCAAGGGTCAGCACAGCCTGAGTGCAATGGCTGAGCCTCACCTTGGGCGAACCACCTTCCTGATCATGGTCTCACCCCTGCCAGGTAAGTATGACTTGGAAATGCAGCTGTACAAGAACCCTTTCCCCTTGTCAGAACACAGGAAAAGGAAAACATGGGCAGAGGGGAGGGCGGGTCAGGGCCTGACAGACAGGGGGCGGGGTTGCAGGGCAATGGGCGGGCACTTGATTACAGGAAAGGGAAAATGATTGGAAAACATTTTGGTCTTGCACGTCAAACTCAGCAAAGGACAAGAGTCCTTACGTGTAGCCCGCTCTAGAAGCACCCAGTGCGTATTGATTTTGCCGTCGCTGGCAAGACTCCTTCTGCCGTTTGTCAACAGTTTTAAGGCTTTTTATGCTCCTAGCTAGGTTTAGAGATCGAATAGAATGAATAAAGCCATGACTGATTCTGTGATGGATTAGATCTTGTTCACATAGAACATCATGGAAAGCCCCAGTCTTTTAAATGCTTTGATCAATGTAGGAAATAGGAAAGAATGAAACGTTTAAGTGTGTACATAAATATACTGCATTTCAGGCAAAATACAACTAAACCTGTCTACCCACACTGTCTATAATGCCATACCAACAGGTGGAGCTCAAGCACTGAGAAGCTACTGTGAAGCAAATTGTAATAATTGCTTGTTTTATTTCTTCTTTTTTTCCACAAAATGTATCAGGGGAGAGCGCGAACGCAGTCCCCCACTACCTGAAATTATGCAGTCGAGATTCCCGCATTTGGGGAATTCGCAAGGGTCAGCACAGCCTGAGTGCAATGGCTGAGCCTCACCTTGGGCGAACCACCTTCCTGATCATGGTCTCACCCCTGCCAGGTAAGTATGACTTGGAAATGCAGCTGTACAAGAACCCTTTCCCCTTGTCAGAACACAGGAAAAGGAAAACATGGGCAGAGGGGAGGGCGGGTCAGGGCCTGACAGACAGGGGGCGGGGTTGCAGGGCAATGGGCGGGCACTTGATTACAGGAAAGGGAAAATGATTGGAAAACATTTTGGTCTTGCACGTCAAACTCAGCAAAGGACAAGAGTCCTTACGTGTAGCCCGCTCTAGAAGCACCCAGTGCGTATTGATTTTGCCGTCGCTGGCAAGACTCCTTCTGCCGTTTGTCAACAGTTTTAAGGCTTTTTATGCTCCTAGCTAGGTTTAGAGATCGAATAGAATGAATAAAGCCATGACTGATTCTGTGATGGATTAGATCTTGTTCACATAGAACATCATGGAAAGCCCCAGTCTTTTAAATGCTTTGATCAATGTAGGAAATAGGAAAGAATGAAACGTTTAAGTGTGTACATAAATATACTGCATTTCAGGCAAAATACAACTAAACCTGTCTACCCACACTGTCTATAATGCCATACCAACAGGTGGAGCTCAAGCACTGAGAAGCTACTGTGAAGCAAATTGTAATCATTGCTTGTTTTATTTCTTCTTTTTTTCCACAAAATGTATCAGGGGAGAGCGCGAACGCAGTCCCCCACTACCAGAAATTATGCAGTCGAGATTCCCGCATTTGGGGAATTCGCAAGGGTCAGCACAGCCTGAGTGCAATGGCTGAGCCTCACCTTGGGCGAACCACCTTCCTGATCATGGTCTCACCCCTGCCAGGTAAGTATGACTTGGAAATGCAGCTGTACAAGAACCCTTTCCCCTTGTCAGAACACAGGAAAAGGAAAACATGGGCAGAGGGGAGGGCGGGTCAGGGCCTGACAGACAGGGGGCGGGGTTGCAGGGCAATGGGCGGGCACTTGATTACAGGAAAGGGAAAATGATTGGAAAACATTTTGGTCTTGCACGTCAAACTCAGCAAAGGACAAGAGTCCTTACGTGTAGCCCGCTCTAGAAGCACCCAGTGCGTATTGATTTTGCCGTCGCTGGCAAGACTCCTTCTGCCGTTTGTCAACAGTTTTAAGGCTTTTTATGCTCCTAGCTAGGTTTAGAGATCGAATAGAATGAATAAAGCCATGACTGATTCTGTGATGGATTAGATCTTGTTCACATAGAACATCATGGAAAGCCCCAGTCTTTTAAATGCTTTGATCAATGTAGGAAATAGGAAAGAATGAAACGTTTAAGTGTGTACATAAATATACTGCATTTCAGGCAAAATACAACTAAACCTGTCTACCCACACTGTCTATAATGCCATACCAACAGGTGGAGCTCAAGCACTGAGAAGCTACTGTGAAGCAAATTGTAATAATTGCTTGTTTTATTTCTTCTTTTTTTCCACAAAATGTATCAGGGGAGAGCGCGAACGCAGTCCCCCACTACCAGAAATTATGCAGTCGAGATTCCCGCATTTGGGGAATTCGCAAGGGTCAGCACAGCCTGAGTGCAATGGCTGAGCCTCACCTTGGGCGAACCACCTTCCTGATCATGGTCTCACCCCTGCCAGGTAAGTATGACTTGGAAATGCAGCTGTACAAGAACCCTTTCCCCTTGTCAGAACACAGGAAAAGGAAAACATGGGCAGAGGGGAGGGCGGGTCAGGGCCTGACAGACAGGGGGCGGGGTTGCAGGGCAATGGGCGGGCACTTGATTACAGGAAAGGGAAAATGATTGGAAAACATTTTGGTCTTGCACGTCAAACTCAGCAAAGGACAAGAGTCCTTACGTGTAGCCCGCTCTAGAAGCACCCAGTGCGTATTGATTTTGCCGTCGCTGGCAAGACTCCTTCTGCCGTTTGTCAACAGTTTTAAGGCTTTTTATGCTCCTAGCTAGGTTTAGAGATCGAATAGAATGAATAAAGCCATGACTGATTCTGTGATGGATTAGATCTTGTTCACATAGAACATCATGGAAAGCCCCAGTCTTTTAAATGCTTTGATCAATGTAGGAAATAGGAAAGAATGAAACGTTTAAGTGTGTACATAAATATACTGCATTTCAGGCAAAATACAACTAAACCTGTCTACCCACACTGTCTATAATGCCATACCAACAGGTGGAGCTCAAGCACTGAGAAGCTACTGTGAAGCAAATTGTAATCATTGCTTGTTTTATTTCTTCTTTTTTTCCACAAAATGTATCAGGGGAGAGCGCGAACGCAGTCCCCCACTACCAGAAATTATGCAGTCGAGATTCCCGCATTTGGGGAATTCGCAAGGGTCAGCACAGCCTGAGTGCAATGGCTGAGCCTCACCTTGGGCGAACCACCTTCCTGATCATGGTCTCACCCCTGCCAGGTAAGTATGACTTGGAAATGCAGCTGTACAAGAACCCTTTCCCCTTGTCAGAACACAGGAAAAGGAAAACATGGGCAGAGGGGAGGGCGGGTCAGGGCCTGACAGACAGGGGGCGGGGTTGCAGGGCAATGGGCGGGCACTTGATTACAGGAAAGGGAAAATGATTGGAAAACATTTTGGTCTTGCACGTCAAACTCAGCAAAGGACAAGAGTCCTTACGTGTAGCCCGCTCTAGAAGCACCCAGTGCGTATTGATTTTGCCGTCGCTGGCAAGACTCCTTCTGCCGTTTGTCAACAGTTTTAAGGCTTTTTATGCTCCTAGCTAGGTTTAGAGATCGAATAGAATGAATAAAGCCATGACTGATTCTGTGATGGATTAGATCTTGTTCACATAGAACATCATGGAAAGCCCCAGTCTTTTAAATGCTTTGATCAATGTAGGAAATAGGAAAGAATGAAACGTTTAAGTGTGTACATAAATATACTGCATTTCAGGCAAAATACAACTAAACCTGTCTACCCACACTGTCTATAATGCCATACCAACAGGTGGAGCTCAAGCACTGAGAAGCTACTGTGAAGCAAATTGTAATAATTGCTTGTTTTATTTCTTCTTTTTTTCCACAAAATGTATCAGGGGAGAGCGCGAACGCAGTCCCCCACTACCTGAAATTATGCAGTCGAGATTCCCGCATTTGGGGAATTCGCAAGGGTCAGCACAGCCTGAGTGCAATGGCTGAGCCTCACCTTGGGCGAACCACCTTCCTGATCATGGTCTCACCCCTGCCAGGTAAGTATGACTTGGAAATGCAGCTGTACAAGAACCCTTTCCCCTTGTCAGAACACAGGAAAAGGAAAACATGGGCAGAGGGGAGGGCGGGTCAGGGCCTGACAGACAGGGGGCGGGGTTGCAGGGCAATGGGCGGGCACTTGATTACAGGAAAGGGAAAATGATTGGAAAACATTTTGGTCTTGCACGTCAAACTCAGCAAAGGACAAGAGTCCTTACGTGTAGCCCGCTCTAGAAGCACCCAGTGCGTATTGATTTTGCCGTCGCTGGCAAGACTCCTTCTGCCGTTTGTCAACAGTTTTAAGGCTTTTTATGCTCCTAGCTAGGTTTAGAGATCGAATAGAATGAATAAAGCCATGACTGATTCTGTGATGGATTAGATCTTGTTCACATAGAACATCATGAAAAGCCCCAGTCTTTTAAATGCTTTGATCAATGTAGGAAATAGGAAAGAATGAAACGTTTAAGTGTGTACATAAATATACTGCATTTCAGGCAAAATACAACTAAACCTGTCTACCCACACTGTCTATAATGCCATACCAACAGGTGGAGCTCAAGCACTGAGAAGCTACTGTGAAGCAAATTGTAATAATTGCTTGTTTTATTTCTTCTTTTTTTCCACAAAATGTATCAGGGGAGAGCGCGAACGCAGTCCCCCACTACCAGAAATTATGCAGTCGAGATTCCCGCATTTGGGGAATTCGCAAGGGTCAGCACAGCCTGAGTGCAATGGCTGAGCCTCACCTTGGGCGAACCACCTTCCTGATCATGGTCTCACCCCTGCCAGGTAAGTATGACTTGGAAATGCAGCTGTACAAGAACCCTTTCCCCTTGTCAGAACACAGGAAAAGGAAAACATGGGCAGAGGGGAGGGCGGGTCAGGGCCTGACAGACAGGGGGCGGGGTTGCAGGGCAATGGGCGGGCACTTGATTACAGGAAAGGGAAAATGATTGGAAAACATTTTGGTCTTGCACGTCAAACTCAGCAAAGGACAAGAGTCCTTACGTGTAGCCCGCTCTAGAAGCACCCAGTGCGTATTGATTTTGCCGTCGCTGGCAAGACTCCTTCTGCCGTTTGTCAACAGTTTTAAGGCTTTTTATGCTCCTAGCTAGGTTTAGAGATCGAATAGAATGAATAAAGCCATGACTGATTCTGTGATGGATTAGATCTTGTTCACATAGAACATCATGGAAAGCCCCAGTCTTTTAAATGCTTTGATCAATGTAGGAAATAGGAAAGAATGAAATGTTTAAGTGTGTACATAAATATACTGCATTTCAGGCAAAATACAACTAAACCTGTCTACCCACACTGTCTATAATGCCATACCAACAGGTGGAGCTCAAGCACTGAGAAGCTACTGTGAAGCAAATTGTAATCATTGTTTGTTTTATTTCTTCTTTTTTTCCACAAAATGTATCAGGGGAGAGCGCGAACGCAGTCCCCCACTACCAGAAATTATGCAGTCGAGATTCCCGCATTTGGGGAATTCGCAAGGGTCAGCACAGCCTGAGTGCAATGGCTGAGCCTCACCTTGGGCGAACCACCTTCAGGTAAGTATGACTTGGAAATGCAGCTGTACAAGAACCCTTTCCCCTTGTCAGAACACAGGAAAAGGAAAACATGGGCAGAGGGGAGGGCGGGTCAGGGCCTGACAGACAGGGGGCGGGGTTGCAGGGCAATGGGCGGGCACTTGATTACAGGAAAGGGAAAATGATTGGAAAACATTTTGGTCTTGCACGTCAAACTCAGCAAAGGACAAGAGTCCTTACGTGTAGCCCGCTCTAGAAGCACCCAGTGCGTATTGATTTTGCCGTCGCTGGCAAGACTCCTTCTGCCGTTTGTCAACAGTTTTAAGGCTTTTTATGCTCCTAGCTAGGTTTAGAGATCGAATAGAATGAATAAAGCCATGACTGATTCTGTGATGGATTAGATCTTGTTCACATAGAACATCATGAAAAGCCCCAGTCTTTTAAATGCTTTGATCAATGTAGGAAATAGGAAAGAATGAAACGTTTAAGTGTGTACATAAATATACTGCATTTCAGGCAAAATACAACTAAACCTGTCTACCCACACTGTCTATAATGCCATACCAACAGGTGGAGCTCAAGCACTGAGAAGCTACTGTGAAGCAAATTGTAATCATTGCTTGTTTTATTTCTTCTTTTTTTCCACAAAATGTATCACGGGAGAGCGCGAACGCAGTCCCCCACTACCAGAAATTATGCAGTCGAGATTCCCGCATTTGGGGAATTCGCAAGGGTCAGCACAGCCTGAGTGCAATGGCTGAGCCTCACCTTGGGCGAACCACCTTCCTGATCATGGTCTCACCCCTGCCAGGTAAGTATGACTTGGAAATGCAGCTGTACAAGAACCCTTTCCCCTTGTCAGAACACAGGAAAAGGAAAACATGGGCAGAGGGGAGGGCGGGTCAGGGCCTGACAGACAGGGGGTGGGGTTGCAGGGCAATGGGCGGGCACTTGATTACAGGAAAGGGAAAATGATTGGAAAACATTTTGGTCTTGCACGTCAAACTCAGCAAAGGACAAGAGTCCTTACGTGTAGCCCGCTCTAGAAGCACCCAGTGCGTATTGATTTTGCCGTCGCTGGCAAGACTCCTTCTGCCGTTTGTCAACAGTTTTAAGGCTTTTTATGCTCCTAGCTAGGTTTAGAGATCGAATAGAATGAATAAAGCCATGACTGATTCTGTGATGGATTAGATCTTGTTCACATAGAACATCATGGAAAGCCCCAGTCTTTTAAATGCTTTGATCAATGTAGGAAATAGGAAAGAATGAAATGTTTAAGTGTGTACATAAATATACTGCATTTCAGGCAAAATACAACTAAACCTGTCTACCCACACTGTCTATAATGCCATACCAACAGGTGGAGCTCAAGCACTGAGAAGCTACTGTGAAGCAAATTGTAATCATTGTTTGTTTTATTTCTTCTTTTTTTCCACAAAATGTATCAGGGGAGAGCGCGAACGCAGTCCCCCACTACCAGAAATTATGCAGTCGAGATTCCCGCATTTGGGGAATTCGCAAGGGTCAGCACAGCCTGAGTGCAATGGCTGAGCCTCACCTTGGGCGAACCACCTTCAGGTAAGTATGACTTGGAAATGCAGCTGTACAAGAACCCTTTCCCCTTGTCAGAACACAGGAAAAGGAAAACATGGGCAGAGGGGAGGGCGGGTCAGGGCCTGACAGACAGGGGGCGGGGTTGCAGGGCAATGGGCGGGCACTTGATTACAGGAAAGGGAAAATGATTGGAAAACATTTTGGTCTTGCACGTCAAACTCAGCAAAGGACAAGAGTCCTTACGTGTAGCCCGCTCTAGAAGCACCCAGTGCGTATTGATTTTGCCGTCGCTGGCAAGACTCCTTCTGCCGTTTGTCAACAGTTTTAAGGCTTTTTATGCTCCTAGCTAGGTTTAGAGATCGAATAGAATGAATAAAGCCATGACTGATTCTGTGATGGATTAGATCTTGTTCACATAGAACATCATGAAAAGCCCCAGTCTTTTAAATGCTTTGATCAATGTAGGAAATAGGAAAGAATGAAACGTTTAAGTGTGTACATAAATATACTGCATTTCAGGCAAAATACAACTAAACCTGTCTACCCACACTGTCTATAATGCCATACCAACAGGTGGAGCTCAAGCACTGAGAAGCTACTGTGAAGCAAATTGTAATAATTGCTTGTTTTATTTCTTCTTTTTTTCCACAAAATGTATCAGGGGAGAGCGCGAACGCAGTCCCCCACTACCAGAAATTATGCAGTCGAGATTCCCGCATTTGGGGAATTCGCAAGGGTCAGCACAGCCTGAGTGCAATGGCTGAGCCTCACCTTGGGCGAACCACCTTCCTGATCATGGTCTCACCCCTGCCAGGTAAGTATGACTTGGAAATGCAGCTGTACAAGAACCCTTTCCCCTTGTCAGAACACAGGAAAAGGAAAACATGGGCAGAGGGGAGGGCGGGTCAGGGCCTGACAGACAGGGGGCGGGGTTGCAGGGCAATGGGCGGGCACTTGATTACAGGAAAGGGAAAATGATTGGAAAACATTTTGGTCTTGCACGTCAAACTCAGCAAAGGACAAGAGTCCTTACGTGTAGCCCGCTCTAGAAGCACCCAGTGCGTATTGATTTTGCCGTCGCTGGCAAGACTCCTTCTGCCGTTTGTCAACAGTTTTAAGGCTTTTTATGCTCCTAGCTAGGTTTAGAGATCGAATAGAATGAATAAAGCCATGACTGATTCTGTGATGGATTAGATCTTGTTCACATAGAACATCATGGAAAGCCCCAGTCTTTTAAATGCTTTGATCAATGTAGGAAATAGGAAAGAATGAAATGTTTAAGTGTGTACATAAATATACTGCATTTCAGGCAAAATACAACTAAACCTGTCTACCCACACTGTCTATAATGCCATACCAACAGGTGGAGCTCAAGCACTGAGAAGCTACTGTGAAGCAAATTGTAATAATTGCTTGTTTTATTTCTTCTTTTTTTCCACAAAATGTATCAGGGGAGAGCGCGAACGCAGTCCCCCACTACCAGAAATTATGCAGTCGAGATTCCCGCATTTGGGGAATTCGCAAGGGTCAGCACAGCCTGAGTGCAATGGCTGAGCCTCACCTTGGGCGAACCACCTTCCTGATCATGGTCTCACCCCTGCCAGGTAAGTATGACTTGGAAATGCAGCTGTACAAGAACCCTTTCCCCTTGTCAGAACACAGGAAAAGGAAAACATGGGCAGAGGGGAGGGCGGGTCAGGGCCTGACAGACAGGGGGCGGGGTTGCAGGGCAATGGGCGGGCACTTGATTACAGGAAAGGGAAAATGATTGGAAAACATTTTGGTCTTGCACGTCAAACTCAGCAAAGGACAAGAGTCCTTACGTGTAGCCCGCTCTAGAAGCACCCAGTGCGTATTGATTTTGCCGTCGCTGGCAAGACTCCTTCTGCCGTTTGTCAACAGTTTTAAGGCTTTTTATGCTCCTAGCTAGGTTTAGAGATCGAATAGAATGAATAAAGCCATGACTGATTCTGTGATGGATTAGATCTTGTTCACATAGAACATCATGGAAAGCCCCAGTCTTTTAAATGCTTTGATCAATGTAGGAAATAGGAAAGAATGAAACGTTTAAGTGTGTACATAAATATACTGCATTTCAGGCAAAATACAACTAAACCTGTCTACCCACACTGTCTATAATGCCATACCAACAGGTGGAGCTCAAGCACTGAGAAGCTACTGTGAAGCAAATTGTAATAATTGCTTGTTTTATTTCTTCTTTTTTTCCCACAAAATGTATCAGGGGAGAGCGCGAACGCAGTCCCCCACTACCTGAAATTATGCAGTCGAGATTCCCGCATTTGGGGAATTCGCAAGGGTCAGCACAGCCTGAGTGCAATGGCTGAGCCTCACCTTGGGCGAACCACCTTCCTGATCATGGTCTCACCCCTGCCAGGTAAGTATGACTTGGAAATGCAGCTGTACAAGAACCCTTTCCCCTTGTCAGAACACAGGAAAAGGAAAACATGGGCAGAGGGGAGGGCGGGTCAGGGCCTGACAGACAGGGGGCGGGGTTGCAGGGCAATGGGCGGGCACTTGATTACAGGAAAGGGAAAATGATTGGAAAACATTTTGGTCTTGCACGTCAAACTCAGCAAAGGACAAGAGTCCTTACGTGTAGCCCGCTCTAGAAGCACCCAGTGCGTATTGATTTTGCCGTCGCTGGCAAGACTCCTTCTGCCGTTTGTCAACAGTTTTAAGGCTTTTTATGCTCCTAGCTAGGTTTAGAGATCGAATAGAATGAATAAAGCCATGACTGATTCTGTGATGGATTAGATCTTGTTCACATAGAACATCATGAAAAGCCCCAGTCTTTTAAATGCTTTGATCAATGTAGGAAATAGGAAAGAATGAAACGTTTAAGTGTGTACATAAATATACTGCATTTCAGGCAAAATACAACTAAACCTGTCTACCCACACTGTCTATAATGCCATACCAACAGGTGGAGCTCAAGCACTGAGAAGCTACTGTGAAGCAAATTGTAATCATTGCTTGTTTTATTTCTTCTTTTTTTCCACAAAATGTATCAGGGGAGAGCGCGAACGCAGTCCCCCACTACCAGAAATTATGCAGTCGAGATTCCCGCATTTGGGGAATTCGCAAGGGTCAGCACAGCCTGAGTGCAATGGCTGAGCCTCACCTTGGGCGAACCACCTTCCTGATCATGGTCTCACCCCTGCCAGGTAAGTATGACTTGGAAATGCAGCTGTACAAGAACCCTTTCCCCTTGTCAGAACACAGGAAAAGGAAAACATGGGCAGAGGGGAGGGCGGGTCAGGGCCTGACAGACAGGGGGCGGGGTTGCAGGGCAATGGGCGGGCACTTGATTACAGGAAAGGGAAAATGATTGGAAAACATTTTGGTCTTGCACGTCAAACTCAGCAAAGGACAAGAGTCCTTACGTGTAGCCCGCTCTAGAAGCACCCAGTGCGTATTGATTTTGCCGTCGCTGGCAAGACTCCTTCTGCCGTTTGTCAACAGTTTTAAGGCTTTTTATGCTCCTAGCTAGGTTTGGAGATCGAATAGAATGAATAAAGCCATGACTGATTCTGTGATGGATTAGATCTTGTTCACATAGAACATCATGGAAAGCCCCAGTCTTTTAAATGCTTTGATCAATGTAGGAAATAGGAAAGAATGAAATGTTTAAGTGTGTACATAAATATACTGCATTTCAGGCAAAATACAACTAAACCTGTCTACCCACACTGTCTATAATGCCATACCAACAGGTGGAGCTCAAGCACTGAGAAGCTACTGTGAAGCAAATTGTAATCATTGTTTGTTTTATTTCTTCTTTTTTTCCACAAAATGTATCAGGGGAGAGCGCGAACGCAGTCCCCCACTACCAGAAATTATGCAGTCGAGATTCCCGCATTTGGGGAATTCGCAAGGGTCAGCACAGCCTGAGTGCAATGGCTGAGCCTCACCTTGGGCGAACCACCTTCCTGATCATGGTCTCACCCCTGCCAGGTAAGTATGACTTAGAAATGCAGCTGTACAAGAACCCTTTCCCCTTGTCAGAACACAGGAAAAGGAAAACATGGGCAGAGGGGAGGGCGGGTCAGGGCCTGACAGACAGGGGGCGGGGTTGCAGGGCAATGGGCGGGCACTTGATTACAGGAAAGGGAAAATGATTGGAAAACATTTTGGTCTTGCACGTCAAACTCAGCAAAGGACAAGAGTCCTTACGTGTAGCCCGCTCTAGAAGCACCCAGTGCGTATTGATTTTGCCGTCGCTGGCAAGACTCCTTCTGCCGTTTGTCAACAGTTTTAAGGCTTTTTATGCTCCTAGCTAGGTTTAGAGATCGAATAGAATGAATAAAGCCATGACTGATTCTGTGATGGATTAGATCTTGTTCACATAGAACATCATGGAAAGCCCCAGTCTTTTAAATGCTTTGATCAATGTAGGAAATAGGAAAGAATGAAACGTTTAAGTGTGTACATAAATATACTGCATTTCAGGCAAAATACAACTAAACCTGTCTACCCACACTGTCTATAATGCCATACCAACAGGTGGAGCTCAAGCACTGAGAAGCTACTGTGAAGCAAATTGTAATCATTGCTTGTTTTATTTCTTCTTTTTTTCCACAAAATGTATCAGGGGAGAGCGCGAACGCAGTCCCCCACTACCAGAAATTATGCAGTCGAGATTCCCGCATTTGGGGAATTCGCAAGGGTCAGCACAGCCTGAGTGCAATGGCTGAGCCTCACCTTGGGCGAACCACCTTCCTGATCATGGTCTCACCCCTGCCAGGTAAGTATGACTTGGAAATGCAGCTGTACAAGAACCCTTTCCCCTTGTCAGAACACAGGAAAAGGAAAACATGGGCAGAGGGGAGGGCGGGTCAGGGCCTGACAGACAGGGGGCGGGGTTGCAGGGCAATGGGCGGGCACTTGATTACAGGAAAGGGAAAATGATTGGAAAACATTTTGGTCTTGCACGTCAAACTCCGCAAAGGACAAGAGTCCTTACGTGTAGCCCGCTCTAGAAGCACCCAGTGCGTATTGATTTTGCCGTCGCTGGCAAGACTCCTTCTGCCGTTTGTCAACAGTTTTAAGGCTTTTTATGCTCCTAGCTAGGTTTAGAGATCGAATAGAATGAATAAAGCCATGACTGATTCTGTGATGGATTAGATCTTGTTCACATAGAACATCATGGAAAGCCCCAGTCTTTTAAATGCTTTGATCAATGTAGGAAATAGGAAAGAATGAAACGTTTAAGTGTGTACATAAATATACTGCATTTCAGGCAAAATACAACTAAACCTGTCTACCCACACTGTCTATAATGCCATACCAACAGGTGGAGCTCAAGCACTGAGAAGCTACTGTGAAGCAAATTGTAATAATTGCTTGTTTTATTTCTTCTTTTTTTCCATAAAATGTATCAGGGGAGAGCGCGAACGCAGTGCCCCACTATCAGAAATTATGCAGTCGAGATTCCCGCATTTGGGGAATTCGCAAGGGTCAGCACAGCCTGAGTGCAATGGCTGAGCCTCACCTTGGGCAAACCACCTTCCTGATCATGGTCTCACCCCTGCCAGGTAAGTATGACTTGGAAATGCAGCTGTACAAGAACCCTTTCCCCTTGTCAGAACACAGGAAAAGGAAAACATGGGCAGAGGGGAGGGCGGGTCAGGGCCTGACAAACAGGGGGCGGGGTTGCAGGGCAATGGGCGGGCACTTGATTACAGGAAAGGGAAAATGATTGGAAAACATTTTGGTCTTGCACGTCAAACTCAGCAAAGGACAAGAGTCCTTACGTGTAGCCCGCTCTAGAAGCACCCAGTGCGTATTGATTTTGCCGTCGCTGGCAAGACTCCTTCTGCCGTTTGTCAACAGTTTTAAGGCTTTTTATGCTCCTAGCTAGGTTTAGAGATCGAATAGAATGAATAAAGCCATGACTGATTCTGTGATGGATTAGATCTTGTTCACATAGAACATCATGGAAAGCCCCAGTCTTTTAAATGCTTTGATCAATGTAGGAAATAGGAAAGAATGAAACGTTTAAGTGTGTACATAAATATACTGCATTTCAGGCAAAATACAACTAAACCTGTCTACCCACACTGTCTATAATGCCATACCAACAGGTGGAGCTCAAGCACTGAGAAGCTACTGTGAAGCAAATTGTAATAATTGCTTGTTTTATTTCTTCTTTTTTTCCACAAAATGTATCAGGGGAGAGCGCGAACGCAGTCCCCCACTACCAGAAATTATGCAGTCGAGATTCCCGCATTTGGGGAATTCGCAAGGGTCAGCACAGCCTGAGTGCAATGGCTGAGCCTCACCTTGGGCGAACCACCTTCCTGATCATGGTCTCACCCCTGCCAGGTAAGTATGACTTGGAAATGCAGCTGTACAAGAACCCTTTCCCCTTGTCAGAACACAGGAAAAGGAAAACATGGGCAGAGGGGAGGGCGGGTCAGGGCCTGACAGACAGGGGGCGGGGTTGCAGGGCAATGGGCGGGCACTTGATTACAGGAAAGGGAAAATGATTGGAAAACATTTTGGTCTTGCACGTCAAACTCAGCAAAGGACAAGAGTCCTTACGTGTAGCCCGCTCTAGAAGCACCCAGTGCGTATTGATTTTGCCGTCGCTGGCAAGACTCCTTCTGCCGTTTGTCAACAGTTTTAAGGCTTTTTATGCTCCTAGCTAGGTTTAGAGATCGAATAGAATGAATAAAGCCATGACTGATTCTGTGATGGATTAGATCTTGTTCACATAGAACATCATGGAAAGCCCCAGTCTTTTAAATGCTTTGATCAATGTAGGAAATAGGAAAGAATGAAACGTTTAAGTGTGTACATAAATATACTGCATTTCAGGCAAAATACAACTAAACCTGTCTACCCACACTGTCTATAATGCCATACCAACAGGTGGAGCTCAAGCACTGAGAAGCTACTGTGAAGCAAATTGTAATAATTGCTTGTTTTATTTCTTCTTTTTTTCCACAAAATGTATCAGGGGAGAGCGCGAACGCAGTCCCCCACTACCAGAAATTATGCAGTCGAGATTCCCGCATTTGGGGAATTCGCAAGGGTCAGCACAGCCTGAGTGCAATGGCTGAGCCTCACCTTGGGCGAACCACCTTCCTGATCATGGTCTCACCTCTGCCAGGTAAGTATGACTTGGAAATGCAGCTGTACAAGAACCCTTTCCCCTTGTCAGAACACAGGAAAAGGAAAACATGGGCAGAGGGGAGGGCGGGTCAGGGCCTGACAGACAGGGGGAGGGGTTGCAGGGCAATGGGCGGGCACTTGATTACAGGAAAGGGAAAATGATTGGAAAACATTTTGGTCTTGCACGTCAAACTCAGCAAAGGACAAGAGTCCTTACGTGTAGCCCGCTCTAGAAGCACCCAGTGCGTATTGATTTTGCCGTCGCTGGCAAGACTCCTTCTGCCGTTTGTCAACAGTTTTAAGGCTTTTTATGCTCCTAGCTAGGTTTAGAGATCGAATAGAATGAATAAAGCCATGACTGATTCTGTGATGGATTAGATCTTGTTCACATAGAACATCATGGAAAGCCCCAGTCTTTTAAATGCTTTGATCAATGTAGGAAATAGGAAAGAATGAAACGTTTAAGTGTGTACATAAATATACTGCATTTCAGGCAAAATACAACTAAACCTGTCTACCCACACTGTCTATAATGCCATACCAACAGGTGGAGCTCAAGCACTGAGAAGCTACTGTGAAGCAAATTGTAATAATTGCTTGTTTTATTTCTTCTTTTTTTCCACAAAATGTATCAGGGGAGAGCGCGAACGCAGTCCCCCACTACCAGAAATTATGCAGTCGAGATTCCCGCATTTGGGGAATTCGCAAGGGTCAGCACAGCCTGAGTGCAATGGCTGAGCCTCACCTTGGGCGAACCACCTTCCTGATCATGGTCTCACCCCTGCCAGGTAAGTATGACTTGGAAATGCAGCTGTACAAGAACCCTTTCCCCTTGTCAGAACACAGGAAAAGGAAAACATGGGCAGAGGGGAGGGCGGGTCAGGGCCTGACAGACAGGGGGCGGGGTTGCAGGGCAATGGGCGGGCACTTGATTACAGGAAAGGGAAAATGATTGGAAAACATTTTGGTCTTGCACGTCAAACTCAGCAAAGGACAAGAGTCCTTACGTGTAGCCCGCTCTAGAAGCACCCAGTGCGTATTGATTTTGCCGTCGCTGGCAAGACTCCTTCTGCCGTTTGTCAACAGTTTTAAGGCTTTTTATGCTCCTAGCTAGGTTTAGAGATCGAATAGAATGAATAAAGCCATGACTGATTCTGTGATGGATTAGATCTTGTTCACATAGAACATCATGGAAAGCCCCAGTCTTTTAAATGCTTTGATCAATGTAGGAAATAGGAAAGAATGAAACGTTTAAGTGTGTACATAAATATACTGCATTTCAGGCAAAATACAACTAAACCTGTCTACCCACACTGTCTATAATGCCATACCAACAGGTGGAGCTCAAGCACTGAGAAGCTACTGTGAAGCAAATTGTAATAATTGCTTGTTTTATTTCTTCTTTTTTTCCACAAAATGTATCAGGGGAGAGCGCGAACGCAGTCCCCCACTACCAGAAATTATGCAGTCGAGATTCCCGCATTTGGGGAATTCGCAAGGGTCAGCACAGCCTGAGTGCAATGGCTGAGCCTCACCTTGGGCGAACCACCTTCCTGATCATGGTCTCACCCCTGCCAGGTAAGTATGACTTGGAAATGCAGCTGTACAAGAACCCTTTCCCCTTGTCAGAACACAGGAAAAGGAAAACATGGGCAGAGGGGAGGGCGGGTCAGGGCCTGACAGACAGGGGGCGGGGTTGCAGGGCAATGGGCGGGCACTTGATTACAGGAAAGGGAAAATGATTGGAAAACATTTTGGTCTTGCACGTCAAACTCAGCAAAGGACAAGAGTCCTTACGTGTAGCCCGCTCTAGAAGCACCCAGTGCGTATTGATTTTGCCGTCGCTGGCAAGACTCCTTCTGCCGTTTGTCAACAGTTTTAAGGCTTTTTATGCTCCTAGCTAGGTTTAGAGATCGAATAGAATGAATAAAGCCATGACTGATTCTGTGATGGATTAGATCTTGTTCACATAGAACATCATGGAAAGCCCCAGTCTTTTAAATGCTTTGATCAATGTAGGAAATAGGAAAGAATGAAACGTTTAAGTGTGTACATAAATATACTGCATTTCAGGCAAAATACAACTAAACCTGTCTACCCACACTGTCTATAATGCCATACCAACAGGTGGAGCTCAAGCACTGAGAAGCTACTGTGAAGCAAATTGTAATAATTGCTTGTTTTATTTCTTCTTTTTTTTCATAAAATGTATCAGGGGAGAGCGCGAACGCAGTGCCCCACTATCAGAAATTATGCAGTCGAGATTCCCGCATTTGGGGAATTCGCAAGGGTCAGCACAGCCTGAGTGCAATGGCTGAGCCTCACCTTGGGCGAACCACCTTCCTGATCATGGTCTCACCCCTGCCAGGTAAGTATGACTTGGAAATGCAGCTGTACAAGAACCCTTTCCCCTTGTCAGAACACAGGAAAAGGAAAACATGGGCAGAGGGGAGGGCGGGTCAGGGCCTGACAGACAGGGGGCGGGGTTGCAGGGCAATGGGCGGGCACTTGATTACAGGAAAGGGAAAATGATTGGAAAACATTTTGGTCTTGCACGTCAAACTCAGCAAAGGACAAGAGTCCTTACGTGTAGCCCGCTCTAGAAGCACCCAGTGCGTATTGATTTTGCCGTCGCTGGCAAGACTCCTTCTGCCGTTTGTCAACAGTTTTAAGGCTTTTTATGCTCCTAGCTAGGTTTAGAGATCGAATAGAATGAATAAAGCCATGACTGATTCTGTGATGGATTAGATCTTGTTCACATAGAACATCATGGAAAGCCCCAGTCTTTTAAATGCTTTGATCAATGTAGGAAATAGGAAAGAATGAAACGTTTAAGTGTGTACATAAATATACTGCATTTCAGGCAAAATACAACTAAACCTGTCTACCCACACTGTCTATAATGCCATACCAACAGGTGGAGCTCAAGCACTGAGAAGCTACTGTGAAGCAAATTGTAATAATTGCTTGTTTTATTTCTTCTTTTTTTCCATAAAATGTATCAGGGGAGAGCGCGAACGCAGTGCCCCACTATCAGAAATTATGCAGTCGAGATTCCCGCATTTGGGGAATTCGCAAGGGTCAGCACAGCCTGAGTGCAATGGCTGAGCCTCACCTTGGGCAAACCACCTTCCTGATCATGGTCTCACCCCTGCCAGGTAAGTATGACTTGGAAATGCAGCTGTACAAGAACCCTTTCCCCTTGTCAGAACACAGGAAAAGGAAAACATGGGCAGAGGGGAGGGCGGGTCAGGGCCTGACAAACAGGGGGCGGGGTTGCAGGGCAATGGGCGGGCACTTGATTACAGGAAAGGGAAAATGATTGGAAAACATTTTGGTCTTGCACGTCAAACTCAGCAAAGGACAAGAGTCCTTACGTGTAGCCCGCTCTAGAAGCACCCAGTGCGTATTGATTTTGCCGTCGCTGGCAAGACTCCTTCTGCCGTTTGTCAACAGTTTTAAGGCTTTTTATGCTCCTAGCTAGGTTTAGAGATCGAATAGAATGAATAAAGCCATGACTGATTCTGTGATGGATTAGATCTTGTTCACATAGAACATCATGGAAAGCCCCAGTCTTTTAAATGCTTTGATCAATGTAGGAAATAGGAAAGAATGAAACGTTTAAGTGTGTACATAAATATACTGCATTTCAGGCAAAATACAACTAAACCTGTCTACCCACACTGTCTATAATGCCATACCAACAGGTGGAGCTCAAGCACTGAGAAGCTACTGTGAAGCAAATTGTAATAATTGCTTGTTTTATTTCTTCTTTTTTTCCACAAAATGTATCAGGGGAGAGCGCGAACGCAGTCCCCCACTACCAGAAATTATGCAGTCGAGATTCCCGCATTTGGGGAATTCGCAAGGGTCAGCACAGCCTGAGTGCAATGGCTGAGCCTCACCTTGGGCGAACCACCTTCCTGATCATGGTCTCACCCCTGCCAGGTAAGTATGACTTGGAAATGCAGCTGTACAAGAACCCTTTCCCCTTGTCAGAACACAGGAAAAGGAAAACATGGGCAGAGGGGAGGGCGGGTCAGGGCCTGACAGACAGGGGGCGGGGTTGCAGGGCAATGGGCGGGCACTTGATTACAGGAAAGGGAAAATGATTGGAAAACATTTTGGTCTTGCACGTCAAACTCAGCAAAGGACAAGAGTCCTTACGTGTAGCCCGCTCTAGAAGCACCCAGTGCGTATTGATTTTGCCGTCGCTGGCAAGACTCCTTCTGCCGTTTGTCAACAGTTTTAAGGCTTTTTATGCTCCTAGCTAGGTTTAGAGATCGAATAGAATGAATAAAGCCATGACTGATTCTGTGATGGATTAGATCTTGTTCACATAGAACATCATGGAAAGCCCCAGTCTTTTAAATGCTTTGATCAATGTAGGAAATAGGAAAGAATGAAACGTTTAAGTGTGTACATAAATATACTGCATTTCAGGCAAAATACAACTAAACCTGTCTACCCACACTGTCTATAATGCCATACCAACAGGTGGAGCTCAAGCACTGAGAAGCTACTGTGAAGCAAATTGTAATAATTGCTTGTTTTATTTCTTCTTTTTTTCCACAAAATGTATCAGGGGAGAGCGCGAACGCAGTCCCCCACTACCAGAAATTATGCAGTCGAGATTCCCGCATTTGGGGAATTCGCAAGGGTCAGCACAGCCTGAGTGCAATGGCTGAGCCTCACCTTGGGCGAACCACCTTCCTGATCATGGTCTCACCTCTGCCAGGTAAGTATGACTTGGAAATGCAGCTGTACAAGAACCCTTTCCCCTTGTCAGAACACAGGAAAAGGAAAACATGGGCAGAGGGGAGGGCGGGTCAGGGCCTGACAGACAGGGGGAGGGGTTGCAGGGCAATGGGCGGGCACTTGATTACAGGAAAGGGAAAATGATTGGAAAACATTTTGGTCTTGCACGTCAAACTCAGCAAAGGACAAGAGTCCTTACGTGTAGCCCGCTCTAGAAGCACCCAGTGCGTATTGATTTTGCCGTCGCTGGCAAGACTCCTTCTGCCGTTTGTCAACAGTTTTAAGGCTTTTTATGCTCCTAGCTAGGTTTAGAGATCGAATAGAATGAATAAAGCCATGACTGATTCTGTGATGGATTAGATCTTGTTCACATAGAACATCATGGAAAGCCCCAGTCTTTTAAATGCTTTGATCAATGTAGGAAATAGGAAAGAATGAAACGTTTAAGTGTGTACATAAATATACTGCATTTCAGGCAAAATACAACTAAACCTGTCTACCCACACTGTCTATAATGCCATACCAACAGGTGGAGCTCAAGCACTGAGAAGCTACTGTGAAGCAAATTGTAATAATTGCTTGTTTTATTTCTTCTTTTTTTCCACAAAATGTATCAGGGGAGAGCGCGAACGCAGTCCCCCACTACCAGAAATTATGCAGTCGAGATTCCCGCATTTGGGGAATTCGCAAGGGTCAGCACAGCCTGAGTGCAATGGCTGAGCCTCACCTTGGGCGAACCACCTTCCTGATCATGGTCTCACCCCTGCCAGGTAAGTATGACTTGGAAATGCAGCTGTACAAGAACCCTTTCCCCTTGTCAGAACACAGGAAAAGGAAAACATGGGCAGAGGGGAGGGCGGGTCAGGGCCTGACAGACAGGGGGCGGGGTTGCAGGGCAATGGGCGGGCACTTGATTACAGGAAAGGGAAAATGATTGGAAAACATTTTGGTCTTGCACGTCAAACTCAGCAAAGGACAAGAGTCCTTACGTGTAGCCCGCTCTAGAAGCACCCAGTGCGTATTGATTTTGCCGTCGCTGGCAAGACTCCTTCTGCCGTTTGTCAACAGTTTTAAGGCTTTTTATGCTCCTAGCTAGGTTTAGAGATCGAATAGAATGAATAAAGCCATGACTGATTCTGTGATGGATTAGATCTTGTTCACATAGAACATCATGGAAAGCCCCAGTCTTTTAAATGCTTTGATCAATGTAGGAAATAGGAAAGAATGAAACGTTTAAGTGTGTACATAAATATACTGCATTTCAGGCAAAATACAACTAAACCTGTCTACCCACACTGTCTATAATGCCATACCAACAGGTGGAGCTCAAGCACTGAGAAGCTACTGTGAAGCAAATTGTAATAATTGCTTGTTTTATTTCTTCTTTTTTTCCACAAAATGTATCAGGGGAGAGCGCGAACGCAGTCCCCCACTACCAGAAATTATGCAGTCGAGATTCCCGCATTTGGGGAATTCGCAAGGGTCAGCACAGCCTGAGTGCAATGGCTGAGCCTCACCTTGGGCGAACCACCTTCCTGATCATGGTCTCACCCCTGCCAGGTAAGTATGACTTGGAAATGCAGCTGTACAAGAACCCTTTCCCCTTGTCAGAACACAGGAAAAGGAAAACATGGGCAGAGGGGAGGGCGGGTCAGGGCCTGACAGACAGGGGGCGGGGTTGCAGGGCAATGGGCGGGCACTTGATTACAGGAAAGGGAAAATGATTGGAAAACATTTTGGTCTTGCACGTCAAACTCAGCAAAGGACAAGAGTCCTTACGTGTAGCCCGCTCTAGAAGCACCCAGTGCGTATTGATTTTGCCGTCGCTGGCAAGACTCCTTCTGCCGTTTGTCAACAGTTTTAAGGCTTTTTATGCTCCTAGCTAGGTTTAGAGATCGAATAGAATGAATAAAGCCATGACTGATTCTGTGATGGATTAGATCTTGTTCACATAGAACATCATGGAAAGCCCCAGTCTTTTAAATGCTTTGATCAATGTAGGAAATAGGAAAGAATGAAACGTTTAAGTGTGTACATAAATATACTGCATTTCAGGCAAAATACAACTAAACCTGTCTACCCACACTGTCTATAATACCATACCAACAGGTGGAGCTCAAGCACTGAGAAGCTACTGTGAAGCAAATTGTAATAATTGCTTGTTTTATTTCTTCTTTTTTTCCACAAAATGTATCAGGGGAGAGCGCGAACGCAGTCCCCCACTACCAGAAATTATGCAGTCGAGATTCCCGCATTTGGGGAATTCGCAAGGGTCAGCACAGCCTGAGTGCAATGGCTGAGCCTCACCTTGGGCGAACCACCTTCCTGATCATGGTCTCACCCCTGCCAGGTAAGTATGACTTGGAAATGCAGCTGTACAAGAACCCTTTCCCCTTGTCAGAACACAGGAAAAGGAAAACATGGGCAGAGGGGAGGGCGGGTCAGGGCCTGACAGACAGGGGGCGGGGTTGCAGGGCAATGGGCGGGCACTTGATTACAGGAAAGGGAAAATGATTGGAAAACATTTTGGTCTTGCACGTCAAACTCAGCAAAGGACAAGAGTCCTTACGTGTAGCCCGCTCTAGAAGCACCCAGTGCGTATTGATTTTGCCGTCGCTGGCAAGACTCCTTCTGCCGTTTGTCAACAGTTTTAAGGCTTTTTATGCTCCTAGCTAGGTTTAGAGATCGAATAGAATGAATAAAGCCATGACTGATTCTGTGATGGATTAGATCTTGTTCACATAGAACATCATGAAAAGCCCCAGTCTTTTAAATGCTTTGATCAATGTAGGAAATAGGAAAGAATGAAACGTTTAAGTGTGTACATAAATATACTGCATTTCAGGCAAAATACAACTAAACCTGTCTACCCACACTGTCTATAATGCCATACCAACAGGTGGAGCTCAAGCACTGAGAAGCTACTGTGAAGCAAATTGTAATAATTGCTTGTTTTATTTCTTCTTTTTTTCCACAAAATGTATCAGGGGAGAGCGCGAACGCAGTCCCCCACTACCAGAAATTATGCAGTCGAGATTCCCGCATTTGGGGAATTCGCAAGGGTCAGCACAGCCTGAGTGCAATGGCTGAGCCTCACCTTGGGCGAACCACCTTCCTGATCATGGTCTCACCCCTGCCAGGTAAGTATGACTTGGAAATGCAGCTGTACAAGAACCCTTTCCCCTTGTCAGAACACAGGAAAAGGAAAACATGGGCAGAGGGGAGGGCGGGTCAGGGCCTGACAGACAGGGGGCGGGGTTGCAGGGCAATGGGCGGGCACTTGATTACAGGAAAGGGAAAATGATTGGAAAACATTTTGGTCTTGCACGTCAAACTCAGCAAAGGACAAGAGTCCTTACGTGTAGCCCGCTCTAGAAGCACCCAGTGCGTATTGATTTTGCCGTCGCTGGCAAGACTCCTTCTGCCGTTTGTCAACAGTTTTAAGGCTTTTTATGCTCCTAGCTAGGTTTAGAGATCGAATAGAATGAATAAAGCCATGACTGATTCTGTGATGGATTAGATCTTGTTCACATAGAACATCATGGAAAGCCCCAGTCTTTTAAATGCTTTGATCAATGTAGGAAATAGGAAAGAATGAAATGTTTAAGTGTGTACATAAATATACTGCATTTCAGGCAAAATACAACTAAACCTGTCTACCCACACTGTCTATAATGCCATACCAACAGGTGGAGCTCAAGCACTGAGAAGCTACTGTGAAGCAAATTGTAATAATTGCTTGTTTTATTTCTTCTTTTTTTCCACAAAATGTATCAGGGGAGAGCGCGAACGCAGTCCCCCACTACCAGAAATTATGCAGTCGAGATTCCCGCATTTGGGGAATTCGCAAGGGTCAGCACAGCCTGAGTGCAATGGCTGAGCCTCACCTTGGGCGAACCACCTTCCTGATCATGGTCTCACCCCTGCCAGGTAAGTATGACTTGGAAATGCAGCTGTACAAGAACCCTTTCCCCTTGTCAGAACACAGGAAAAGGAAAACATGGGCAGAGGGGAGGGCGGGTCAGGGCCTGACAGACAGGGGGCGGGGTTGCAGGGCAATGGGCGGGCACTTGATTACAGGAAAGGGAAAATGATTGGAAAACATTTTGGTCTTGCACGTCAAACTCAGCAAAGGACAAGAGTCCTTACGTGTAGCCCGCTCTAGAAGCACCCAGTGCGTATTGATTTTGCCGTCGCTGGCAAGACTCCTTCTGCCGTTTGTCAACAGTTTTAAGGCTTTTTATGCTCCTAGCTAGGTTTAGAGATCGAATAGAATGAATAAAGCCATGACTGATTCTGTGATGGATTAGATCTTGTTCACATAGAACATCATGGAAAGCCCCAGTCTTTTAAATGCTTTGATCAATGTAGGAAATAGGAAAGAATGAAACGTTTAAGTGTGTACATAAATATACTGCATTTCAGGCAAAATACAACTAAACCTGTCTACCCACACTGTCTATAATGCCATACCAACAGGTGGAGCTCAAGCACTGAGAAGCTACTGTGAAGCAAATTGTAATAATTGCTTGTTTTATTTCTTCTTTTTTTCCACAAAATGTATCAGGGGAGAGCGCGAACGCAGTCCCCCACTACCTGAAATTATGCAGTCGAGATTCCCGCATTTGGGGAATTCGCAAGGGTCAGCACAGCCTGAGTGCAATGGCTGAGCCTCACCTTGGGCGAACCACCTTCCTGATCATGGTCTCACCCCTGCCAGGTAAGTATGACTTGGAAATGCAGCTGTACAAGAACCCTTTCCCCTTGTCAGAACACAGGAAAAGGAAAACATGGGCAGAGGGGAGGGCGGGTCAGGGCCTGACAGACAGGGGGCGGGGTTGCAGGGCAATGGGCGGGCACTTGATTACAGGAAAGGGAAAATGATTGGAAAACATTTTGGTCTTGCACGTCAAACTCAGCAAAGGACAAGAGTCCTTACGTGTAGCCCGCTCTAGAAGCACCCAGTGCGTATTGATTTTGCCGTCGCTGGCAAGACTCCTTCTGCCGTTTGTCAACAGTTTTAAGGCTTTTTATGCTCCTAGCTAGGTTTAGAGATCGAATAGAATGAATAAAGCCATGACTGATTCTGTGATGGATTAGATCTTGTTCACATAGAACATCATGGAAAGCCCCAGTCTTTTAAATGCTTTGATCAATGTAGGAAATAGGAAAGAATGAAACGTTTAAGTGTGTACATAAATATACTGCATTTCAGGCAAAATACAACTAAACCTGTCTACCCACACTGTCTATAATGCCATACCAACAGGTGGAGCTCAAGCACTGAGAAGCTACTGTGAAGCAAATTGTAATCATTGCTTGTTTTATTTCTTCTTTTTTTCCACAAAATGTATCAGGGGAGAGCGCGAACGCAGTCCCCCACTACCAGAAATTATGCAGTCGAGATTCCCGCATTTGGGGAATTCGCAAGGGTCAGCACAGCCTGAGTGCAATGGCTGAGCCTCACCTTGGGCGAACCACCTTCCTGATCATGGTCTCACCCCTGCCAGGTAAGTATGACTTGGAAATGCAGCTGTACAAGAACCCTTTCCCCTTGTCAGAACACAGGAAAAGGAAAACATGGGCAGAGGGGAGGGCGGGTCAGGGCCTGACAGACAGGGGGCGGGGTTGCAGGGCAATGGGCGGGCACTTGATTACAGGAAAGGGAAAATGATTGGAAAACATTTTGGTCTTGCACGTCAAACTCAGCAAAGGACAAGAGTCCTTACGTGTAGCCCGCTCTAGAAGCACCCAGTGCGTATTGATTTTGCCGTCGCTGGCAAGACTCCTTCTGCCGTTTGTCAACAGTTTTAAGGCTTTTTATGCTCCTAGCTAGGTTTAGAGATCGAATAGAATGAATAAAGCCATGACTGATTCTGTGATGGATTAGATCTTGTTCACATAGAACATCATGGAAAGCCCCAGTCTTTTAAATGCTTTGATCAATGTAGGAAATAGGAAAGAATGAAACGTTTAAGTGTGTACATAAATATACTGCATTTCAGGCAAAATACAACTAAACCTGTCTACCCACACTGTCTATAATGCCATACCAACAGGTGGAGCTCAAGCACTGAGAAGCTACTGTGAAGCAAATTGTAATAATTGCTTGTTTTATTTCTTCTTTTTTTCCACAAAATGTATCAGGGGAGAGCGCGAACGCAGTCCCCCACTACCAGAAATTATGCAGTCGAGATTCCCGCATTTGGGGAATTCGCAAGGGTCAGCACAGCCTGAGTGCAATGGCTGAGCCTCACCTTGGGCGAACCACCTTCCTGATCATGGTCTCACCCCTGCCAGGTAAGTATGACTTGGAAATGCAGCTGTACAAGAACCCTTTCCCCTTGTCAGAACACAGGAAAAGGAAAACATGGGCAGAGGGGAGGGCGGGTCAGGGCCTGACAGACAGGGGGCGGGGTTGCAGGGCAATGGGCGGGCACTTGATTACAGGAAAGGGAAAATGATTGGAAAACATTTTGGTCTTGCACGTCAAACTCAGCAAAGGACAAGAGTCCTTACGTGTAGCCCGCTCTAGAAGCACCCAGTGCGTATTGATTTTGCCGTCGCTGGCAAGACTCCTTCTGCCGTTTGTCAACAGTTTTAAGGCTTTTTATGCTCCTAGCTAGGTTTAGAGATCGAATAGAATGAATAAAGCCATGACTGATTCTGTGATGGATTAGATCTTGTTCACATAGAACATCATGGAAAGCCCCAGTCTTTTAAATGCTTTGATCAATGTAGGAAATAGGAAAGAATGAAACGTTTAAGTGTGTACATAAATATACTGCATTTCAGGCAAAATACAACTAAACCTGTCTACCCACACTGTCTATAATGCCATACCAACAGGTGGAGCTCAAGCACTGAGAAGCTACTGTGAAGCAAATTGTAATCATTGCTTGTTTTATTTCTTCTTTTTTTCCACAAAATGTATCAGGGGAGAGCGCGAACGCAGTCCCCCACTACCAGAAATTATGCAGTCGAGATTCCCGCATTTGGGGAATTCGCAAGGGTCAGCACAGCCTGAGTGCAATGGCTGAGCCTCACCTTGGGCGAACCACCTTCCTGATCATGGTCTCACCCCTGCCAGGTAAGTATGACTTGGAAATGCAGCTGTACAAGAACCCTTTCCCCTTGTCAGAACACAGGAAAAGGAAAACATGGGCAGAGGGGAGGGCGGGTCAGGGCCTGACAGACAGGGGGCGGGGTTGCAGGGCAATGGGCGGGCACTTGATTACAGGAAAGGGAAAATGATTGGAAAACATTTTGGTCTTGCACGTCAAACTCAGCAAAGGACAAGAGTCCTTACGTGTAGCCCGCTCTAGAAGCACCCAGTGCGTATTGATTTTGCCGTCGCTGGCAAGACTCCTTCTGCCGTTTGTCAACAGTTTTAAGGCTTTTTATGCTCCTAGCTAGGTTTAGAGATCGAATAGAATGAATAAAGCCATGACTGATTCTGTGATGGATTAGATCTTGTTCACATAGAACATCATGGAAAGCCCCAGTCTTTTAAATGCTTTGATCAATGTAGGAAATAGGAAAGAATGAAACGTTTAAGTGTGTACATAAATATACTGCATTTCAGGCAAAATACAACTAAACCTGTCTACCCACACTGTCTATAATGCCATACCAACAGGTGGAGCTCAAGCACTGAGAAGCTACTGTGAAGCAAATTGTAATAATTGCTTGTTTTATTTCTTCTTTTTTTCCACAAAATGTATCAGGGGAGAGCGCGAACGCAGTCCCCCACTACCTGAAATTATGCAGTCGAGATTCCCGCATTTGGGGAATTCGCAAGGGTCAGCACAGCCTGAGTGCAATGGCTGAGCCTCACCTTGGGCGAACCACCTTCCTGATCATGGTCTCACCCCTGCCAGGTAAGTATGACTTGGAAATGCAGCTGTACAAGAACCCTTTCCCCTTGTCAGAACACAGGAAAAGGAAAACATGGGCAGAGGGGAGGGCGGGTCAGGGCCTGACAGACAGGGGGCGGGGTTGCAGGGCAATGGGCGGGCACTTGATTACAGGAAAGGGAAAATGATTGGAAAACATTTTGGTCTTGCACGTCAAACTCAGCAAAGGACAAGAGTCCTTACGTGTAGCCCGCTCTAGAAGCACCCAGTGCGTATTGATTTTGCCGTCGCTGGCAAGACTCCTTCTGCCGTTTGTCAACAGTTTTAAGGCTTTTTATGCTCCTAGCTAGGTTTAGAGATCGAATAGAATGAATAAAGCCATGACTGATTCTGTGATGGATTAGATCTTGTTCACATAGAACATCATGAAAAGCCCCAGTCTTTTAAATGCTTTGATCAATGTAGGAAATAGGAAAGAATGAAACGTTTAAGTGTGTACATAAATATACTGCATTTCAGGCAAAATACAACTAAACCTGTCTACCCACACTGTCTATAATGCCATACCAACAGGTGGAGCTCAAGCACTGAGAAGCTACTGTGAAGCAAATTGTAATAATTGCTTGTTTTATTTCTTCTTTTTTTCCACAAAATGTATCAGGGGAGAGCGCGAACGCAGTCCCCCACTACCAGAAATTATGCAGTCGAGATTCCCGCATTTGGGGAATTCGCAAGGGTCAGCACAGCCTGAGTGCAATGGCTGAGCCTCACCTTGGGCGAACCACCTTCCTGATCATGGTCTCACCCCTGCCAGGTAAGTATGACTTGGAAATGCAGCTGTACAAGAACCCTTTCCCCTTGTCAGAACACAGGAAAAGGAAAACATGGGCAGAGGGGAGGGCGGGTCAGGGCCTGACAGACAGGGGGCGGGGTTGCAGGGCAATGGGCGGGCACTTGATTACAGGAAAGGGAAAATGATTGGAAAACATTTTGGTCTTGCACGTCAAACTCAGCAAAGGACAAGAGTCCTTACGTGTAGCCCGCTCTAGAAGCACCCAGTGCGTATTGATTTTGCCGTCGCTGGCAAGACTCCTTCTGCCGTTTGTCAACAGTTTTAAGGCTTTTTATGCTCCTAGCTAGGTTTAGAGATCGAATAGAATGAATAAAGCCATGACTGATTCTGTGATGGATTAGATCTTGTTCACATAGAACATCATGGAAAGCCCCAGTCTTTTAAATGCTTTGATCAATGTAGGAAATAGGAAAGAATGAAATGTTTAAGTGTGTACATAAATATACTGCATTTCAGGCAAAATACAACTAAACCTGTCTACCCACACTGTCTATAATGCCATACCAACAGGTGGAGCTCAAGCACTGAGAAGCTACTGTGAAGCAAATTGTAATCATTGTTTGTTTTATTTCTTCTTTTTTTCCACAAAATGTATCAGGGGAGAGCGCGAACGCAGTCCCCCACTACCAGAAATTATGCAGTCGAGATTCCCGCATTTGGGGAATTCGCAAGGGTCAGCACAGCCTGAGTGCAATGGCTGAGCCTCACCTTGGGCGAACCACCTTCAGGTAAGTATGACTTGGAAATGCAGCTGTACAAGAACCCTTTCCCCTTGTCAGAACACAGGAAAAGGAAAACATGGGCAGAGGGGAGGGCGGGTCAGGGCCTGACAGACAGGGGGCGGGGTTGCAGGGCAATGGGCGGGCACTTGATTACAGGAAAGGGAAAATGATTGGAAAACATTTTGGTCTTGCACGTCAAACTCAGCAAAGGACAAGAGTCCTTACGTGTAGCCCGCTCTAGAAGCACCCAGTGCGTATTGATTTTGCCGTCGCTGGCAAGACTCCTTCTGCCGTTTGTCAACAGTTTTAAGGCTTTTTATGCTCCTAGCTAGGTTTAGAGATCGAATAGAATGAATAAAGCCATGACTGATTCTGTGATGGATTAGATCTTGTTCACATAGAACATCATGAAAAGCCCCAGTCTTTTAAATGCTTTGATCAATGTAGGAAATAGGAAAGAATGAAACGTTTAAGTGTGTACATAAATATACTGCATTTCAGGCAAAATACAACTAAACCTGTCTACCCACACTGTCTATAATGCCATACCAACAGGTGGAGCTCAAGCACTGAGAAGCTACTGTGAAGCAAATTGTAATCATTGCTTGTTTTATTTCTTCTTTTTTTCCACAAAATGTATCACGGGAGAGCGCGAACGCAGTCCCCCACTACCAGAAATTATGCAGTCGAGATTCCCGCATTTGGGGAATTCGCAAGGGTCAGCACAGCCTGAGTGCAATGGCTGAGCCTCACCTTGGGCGAACCACCTTCCTGATCATGGTCTCACCCCTGCCAGGTAAGTATGACTTGGAAATGCAGCTGTACAAGAACCCTTTCCCCTTGTCAGAACACAGGAAAAGGAAAACATGGGCAGAGGGGAGGGCGGGTCAGGGCCTGACAGACAGGGGGTGGGGTTGCAGGGCAATGGGCGGGCACTTGATTACAGGAAAGGGAAAATGATTGGAAAACATTTTGGTCTTGCACGTCAAACTCAGCAAAGGACAAGAGTCCTTACGTGTAGCCCGCTCTAGAAGCACCCAGTGCGTATTGATTTTGCCGTCGCTGGCAAGACTCCTTCTGCCGTTTGTCAACAGTTTTAAGGCTTTTTATGCTCCTAGCTAGGTTTAGAGATCGAATAGAATGAATAAAGCCATGACTGATTCTGTGATGGATTAGATCTTGTTCACATAGAACATCATGGAAAGCCCCAGTCTTTTAAATGCTTTGATCAATGTAGGAAATAGGAAAGAATGAAATGTTTAAGTGTGTACATAAATATACTGCATTTCAGGCAAAATACAACTAAACCTGTCTACCCACACTGTCTATAATGCCATACCAACAGGTGGAGCTCAAGCACTGAGAAGCTACTGTGAAGCAAATTGTAATCATTGTTTGTTTTATTTCTTCTTTTTTTCCACAAAATGTATCAGGGGAGAGCGCGAACGCAGTCCCCCACTACCAGAAATTATGCAGTCGAGATTCCCGCATTTGGGGAATTCGCAAGGGTCAGCACAGCCTGAGTGCAATGGCTGAGCCTCACCTTGGGCGAACCACCTTCAGGTAAGTATGACTTGGAAATGCAGCTGTACAAGAACCCTTTCCCCTTGTCAGAACACAGGAAAAGGAAAACATGGGCAGAGGGGAGGGCGGGTCAGGGCCTGACAGACAGGGGGCGGGGTTGCAGGGCAATGGGCGGGCACTTGATTACAGGAAAGGGAAAATGATTGGAAAACATTTTGGTCTTGCACGTCAAACTCAGCAAAGGACAAGAGTCCTTACGTGTAGCCCGCTCTAGAAGCACCCAGTGCGTATTGATTTTGCCGTCGCTGGCAAGACTCCTTCTGCCGTTTGTCAACAGTTTTAAGGCTTTTTATGCTCCTAGCTAGGTTTAGAGATCGAATAGAATGAATAAAGCCATGACTGATTCTGTGATGGATTAGATCTTGTTCACATAGAACATCATGAAAAGCCCCAGTCTTTTAAATGCTTTGATCAATGTAGGAAATAGGAAAGAATGAAACGTTTAAGTGTGTACATAAATATACTGCATTTCAGGCAAAATACAACTAAACCTGTCTACCCACACTGTCTATAATGCCATACCAACAGGTGGAGCTCAAGCACTGAGAAGCTACTGTGAAGCAAATTGTAATAATTGCTTGTTTTATTTCTTCTTTTTTTCCACAAAATGTATCAGGGGAGAGCGCGAACGCAGTCCCCCACTACCAGAAATTATGCAGTCGAGATTCCCGCATTTGGGGAATTCGCAAGGGTCAGCACAGCCTGAGTGCAATGGCTGAGCCTCACCTTGGGCGAACCACCTTCCTGATCATGGTCTCACCCCTGCCAGGTAAGTATGACTTGGAAATGCAGCTGTACAAGAACCCTTTCCCCTTGTCAGAACACAGGAAAAGGAAAACATGGGCAGAGGGGAGGGCGGGTCAGGGCCTGACAGACAGGGGGCGGGGTTGCAGGGCAATGGGCGGGCACTTGATTACAGGAAAGGGAAAATGATTGGAAAACATTTTGGTCTTGCACGTCAAACTCAGCAAAGGACAAGAGTCCTTACGTGTAGCCCGCTCTAGAAGCACCCAGTGCGTATTGATTTTGCCGTCGCTGGCAAGACTCCTTCTGCCGTTTGTCAACAGTTTTAAGGCTTTTTATGCTCCTAGCTAGGTTTAGAGATCGAATAGAATGAATAAAGCCATGACTGATTCTGTGATGGATTAGATCTTGTTCACATAGAACATCATGGAAAGCCCCAGTCTTTTAAATGCTTTGATCAATGTAGGAAATAGGAAAGAATGAAATGTTTAAGTGTGTACATAAATATACTGCATTTCAGGCAAAATACAACTAAACCTGTCTACCCACACTGTCTATAATGCCATACCAACAGGTGGAGCTCAAGCACTGAGAAGCTACTGTGAAGCAAATTGTAATAATTGCTTGTTTTATTTCTTCTTTTTTTCCACAAAATGTATCAGGGGAGAGCGCGAACGCAGTCCCCCACTACCAGAAATTATGCAGTCGAGATTCCCGCATTTGGGGAATTCGCAAGGGTCAGCACAGCCTGAGTGCAATGGCTGAGCCTCACCTTGGGCGAACCACCTTCCTGATCATGGTCTCACCCCTGCCAGGTAAGTATGACTTGGAAATGCAGCTGTACAAGAACCCTTTCCCCTTGTCAGAACACAGGAAAAGGAAAACATGGGCAGAGGGGAGGGCGGGTCAGGGCCTGACAGACAGGGGGCGGGGTTGCAGGGCAATGGGCGGGCACTTGATTACAGGAAAGGGAAAATGATTGGAAAACATTTTGGTCTTGCACGTCAAACTCAGCAAAGGACAAGAGTCCTTACGTGTAGCCCGCTCTAGAAGCACCCAGTGCGTATTGATTTTGCCGTCGCTGGCAAGACTCCTTCTGCCGTTTGTCAACAGTTTTAAGGCTTTTTATGCTCCTAGCTAGGTTTAGAGATCGAATAGAATGAATAAAGCCATGACTGATTCTGTGATGGATTAGATCTTGTTCACATAGAACATCATGGAAAGCCCCAGTCTTTTAAATGCTTTGATCAATGTAGGAAATAGGAAAGAATGAAACGTTTAAGTGTGTACATAAATATACTGCATTTCAGGCAAAATACAACTAAACCTGTCTACCCACACTGTCTATAATGCCATACCAACAGGTGGAGCTCAAGCACTGAGAAGCTACTGTGAAGCAAATTGTAATAATTGCTTGTTTTATTTCTTCTTTTTTTCCCACAAAATGTATCAGGGGAGAGCGCGAACGCAGTCCCCCACTACCTGAAATTATGCAGTCGAGATTCCCGCATTTGGGGAATTCGCAAGGGTCAGCACAGCCTGAGTGCAATGGCTGAGCCTCACCTTGGGCGAACCACCTTCCTGATCATGGTCTCACCCCTGCCAGGTAAGTATGACTTGGAAATGCAGCTGTACAAGAACCCTTTCCCCTTGTCAGAACACAGGAAAAGGAAAACATGGGCAGAGGGGAGGGCGGGTCAGGGCCTGACAGACAGGGGGCGGGGTTGCAGGGCAATGGGCGGGCACTTGATTACAGGAAAGGGAAAATGATTGGAAAACATTTTGGTCTTGCACGTCAAACTCAGCAAAGGACAAGAGTCCTTACGTGTAGCCCGCTCTAGAAGCACCCAGTGCGTATTGATTTTGCCGTCGCTGGCAAGACTCCTTCTGCCGTTTGTCAACAGTTTTAAGGCTTTTTATGCTCCTAGCTAGGTTTAGAGATCGAATAGAATGAATAAAGCCATGACTGATTCTGTGATGGATTAGATCTTGTTCACATAGAACATCATGAAAAGCCCCAGTCTTTTAAATGCTTTGATCAATGTAGGAAATAGGAAAGAATGAAACGTTTAAGTGTGTACATAAATATACTGCATTTCAGGCAAAATACAACTAAACCTGTCTACCCACACTGTCTATAATGCCATACCAACAGGTGGAGCTCAAGCACTGAGAAGCTACTGTGAAGCAAATTGTAATCATTGCTTGTTTTATTTCTTCTTTTTTTCCACAAAATGTATCAGGGGAGAGCGCGAACGCAGTCCCCCACTACCAGAAATTATGCAGTCGAGATTCCCGCATTTGGGGAATTCGCAAGGGTCAGCACAGCCTGAGTGCAATGGCTGAGCCTCACCTTGGGCGAACCACCTTCCTGATCATGGTCTCACCCCTGCCAGGTAAGTATGACTTGGAAATGCAGCTGTACAAGAACCCTTTCCCCTTGTCAGAACACAGGAAAAGGAAAACATGGGCAGAGGGGAGGGCGGGTCAGGGCCTGACAGACAGGGGGCGGGGTTGCAGGGCAATGGGCGGGCACTTGATTACAGGAAAGGGAAAATGATTGGAAAACATTTTGGTCTTGCACGTCAAACTCAGCAAAGGACAAGAGTCCTTACGTGTAGCCCGCTCTAGAAGCACCCAGTGCGTATTGATTTTGCCGTCGCTGGCAAGACTCCTTCTGCCGTTTGTCAACAGTTTTAAGGCTTTTTATGCTCCTAGCTAGGTTTGGAGATCGAATAGAATGAATAAAGCCATGACTGATTCTGTGATGGATTAGATCTTGTTCACATAGAACATCATGGAAAGCCCCAGTCTTTTAAATGCTTTGATCAATGTAGGAAATAGGAAAGAATGAAATGTTTAAGTGTGTACATAAATATACTGCATTTCAGGCAAAATACAACTAAACCTGTCTACCCACACTGTCTATAATGCCATACCAACAGGTGGAGCTCAAGCACTGAGAAGCTACTGTGAAGCAAATTGTAATCATTGTTTGTTTTATTTCTTCTTTTTTTCCACAAAATGTATCAGGGGAGAGCGCGAACGCAGTCCCCCACTACCAGAAATTATGCAGTCGAGATTCCCGCATTTGGGGAATTCGCAAGGGTCAGCACAGCCTGAGTGCAATGGCTGAGCCTCACCTTGGGCGAACCACCTTCCTGATCATGGTCTCACCCCTGCCAGGTAAGTATGACTTAGAAATGCAGCTGTACAAGAACCCTTTCCCCTTGTCAGAACACAGGAAAAGGAAAACATGGGCAGAGGGGAGGGCGGGTCAGGGCCTGACAGACAGGGGGCGGGGTTGCAGGGCAATGGGCGGGCACTTGATTACAGGAAAGGGAAAATGATTGGAAAACATTTTGGTCTTGCACGTCAAACTCAGCAAAGGACAAGAGTCCTTACGTGTAGCCCGCTCTAGAAGCACCCAGTGCGTATTGATTTTGCCGTCGCTGGCAAGACTCCTTCTGCCGTTTGTCAACAGTTTTAAGGCTTTTTATGCTCCTAGCTAGGTTTAGAGATCGAATAGAATGAATAAAGCCATGACTGATTCTGTGATGGATTAGATCTTGTTCACATAGAACATCATGGAAAGCCCCAGTCTTTTAAATGCTTTGATCAATGTAGGAAATAGGAAAGAATGAAACGTTTAAGTGTGTACATAAATATACTGCATTTCAGGCAAAATACAACTAAACCTGTCTACCCACACTGTCTATAATGCCATACCAACAGGTGGAGCTCAAGCACTGAGAAGCTACTGTGAAGCAAATTGTAATCATTGCTTGTTTTATTTCTTCTTTTTTTCCACAAAATGTATCAGGGGAGAGCGCGAACGCAGTCCCCCACTACCAGAAATTATGCAGTCGAGATTCCCGCATTTGGGGAATTCGCAAGGGTCAGCACAGCCTGAGTGCAATGGCTGAGCCTCACCTTGGGCGAACCACCTTCCTGATCATGGTCTCACCCCTGCCAGGTAAGTATGACTTGGAAATGCAGCTGTACAAGAACCCTTTCCCCTTGTCAGAACACAGGAAAAGGAAAACATGGGCAGAGGGGAGGGCGGGTCAGGGCCTGACAGACAGGGGGCGGGGTTGCAGGGCAATGGGCGGGCACTTGATTACAGGAAAGGGAAAATGATTGGAAAACATTTTGGTCTTGCACGTCAAACTCCGCAAAGGACAAGAGTCCTTACGTGTAGCCCGCTCTAGAAGCACCCAGTGCGTATTGATTTTGCCGTCGCTGGCAAGACTCCTTCTGCCGTTTGTCAACAGTTTTAAGGCTTTTTATGCTCCTAGCTAGGTTTAGAGATCGAATAGAATGAATAAAGCCATGACTGATTCTGTGATGGATTAGATCTTGTTCACATAGAACATCATGGAAAGCCCCAGTCTTTTAAATGCTTTGATCAATGTAGGAAATAGGAAAGAATGAAACGTTTAAGTGTGTACATAAATATACTGCATTTCAGGCAAAATACAACTAAACCTGTCTACCCACACTGTCTATAATGCCATACCAACAGGTGGAGCTCAAGCACTGAGAAGCTACTGTGAAGCAAATTGTAATAATTGCTTGTTTTATTTCTTCTTTTTTTCCATAAAATGTATCAGGGGAGAGCGCGAACGCAGTGCCCCACTATCAGAAATTATGCAGTCGAGATTCCCGCATTTGGGGAATTCGCAAGGGTCAGCACAGCCTGAGTGCAATGGCTGAGCCTCACCTTGGGCAAACCACCTTCCTGATCATGGTCTCACCCCTGCCAGGTAAGTATGACTTGGAAATGCAGCTGTACAAGAACCCTTTCCCCTTGTCAGAACACAGGAAAAGGAAAACATGGGCAGAGGGGAGGGCGGGTCAGGGCCTGACAAACAGGGGGCGGGGTTGCAGGGCAATGGGCGGGCACTTGATTACAGGAAAGGGAAAATGATTGGAAAACATTTTGGTCTTGCACGTCAAACTCAGCAAAGGACAAGAGTCCTTACGTGTAGCCCGCTCTAGAAGCACCCAGTGCGTATTGATTTTGCCGTCGCTGGCAAGACTCCTTCTGCCGTTTGTCAACAGTTTTAAGGCTTTTTATGCTCCTAGCTAGGTTTAGAGATCGAATAGAATGAATAAAGCCATGACTGATTCTGTGATGGATTAGATCTTGTTCACATAGAACATCATGGAAAGCCCCAGTCTTTTAAATGCTTTGATCAATGTAGGAAATAGGAAAGAATGAAACGTTTAAGTGTGTACATAAATATACTGCATTTCAGGCAAAATACAACTAAACCTGTCTACCCACACTGTCTATAATGCCATACCAACAGGTGGAGCTCAAGCACTGAGAAGCTACTGTGAAGCAAATTGTAATAATTGCTTGTTTTATTTCTTCTTTTTTTCCACAAAATGTATCAGGGGAGAGCGCGAACGCAGTCCCCCACTACCAGAAATTATGCAGTCGAGATTCCCGCATTTGGGGAATTCGCAAGGGTCAGCACAGCCTGAGTGCAATGGCTGAGCCTCACCTTGGGCGAACCACCTTCCTGATCATGGTCTCACCCCTGCCAGGTAAGTATGACTTGGAAATGCAGCTGTACAAGAACCCTTTCCCCTTGTCAGAACACAGGAAAAGGAAAACATGGGCAGAGGGGAGGGCGGGTCAGGGCCTGACAGACAGGGGGCGGGGTTGCAGGGCAATGGGCGGGCACTTGATTACAGGAAAGGGAAAATGATTGGAAAACATTTTGGTCTTGCACGTCAAACTCAGCAAAGGACAAGAGTCCTTACGTGTAGCCCGCTCTAGAAGCACCCAGTGCGTATTGATTTTGCCGTCGCTGGCAAGACTCCTTCTGCCGTTTGTCAACAGTTTTAAGGCTTTTTATGCTCCTAGCTAGGTTTAGAGATCGAATAGAATGAATAAAGCCATGACTGATTCTGTGATGGATTAGATCTTGTTCACATAGAACATCATGGAAAGCCCCAGTCTTTTAAATGCTTTGATCAATGTAGGAAATAGGAAAGAATGAAACGTTTAAGTGTGTACATAAATATACTGCATTTCAGGCAAAATACAACTAAACCTGTCTACCCACACTGTCTATAATGCCATACCAACAGGTGGAGCTCAAGCACTGAGAAGCTACTGTGAAGCAAATTGTAATAATTGCTTGTTTTATTTCTTCTTTTTTTCCACAAAATGTATCAGGGGAGAGCGCGAACGCAGTCCCCCACTACCAGAAATTATGCAGTCGAGATTCCCGCATTTGGGGAATTCGCAAGGGTCAGCACAGCCTGAGTGCAATGGCTGAGCCTCACCTTGGGCGAACCACCTTCCTGATCATGGTCTCACCTCTGCCAGGTAAGTATGACTTGGAAATGCAGCTGTACAAGAACCCTTTCCCCTTGTCAGAACACAGGAAAAGGAAAACATGGGCAGAGGGGAGGGCGGGTCAGGGCCTGACAGACAGGGGGAGGGGTTGCAGGGCAATGGGCGGGCACTTGATTACAGGAAAGGGAAAATGATTGGAAAACATTTTGGTCTTGCACGTCAAACTCAGCAAAGGACAAGAGTCCTTACGTGTAGCCCGCTCTAGAAGCACCCAGTGCGTATTGATTTTGCCGTCGCTGGCAAGACTCCTTCTGCCGTTTGTCAACAGTTTTAAGGCTTTTTATGCTCCTAGCTAGGTTTAGAGATCGAATAGAATGAATAAAGCCATGACTGATTCTGTGATGGATTAGATCTTGTTCACATAGAACATCATGGAAAGCCCCAGTCTTTTAAATGCTTTGATCAATGTAGGAAATAGGAAAGAATGAAACGTTTAAGTGTGTACATAAATATACTGCATTTCAGGCAAAATACAACTAAACCTGTCTACCCACACTGTCTATAATGCCATACCAACAGGTGGAGCTCAAGCACTGAGAAGCTACTGTGAAGCAAATTGTAATAATTGCTTGTTTTATTTCTTCTTTTTTTCCACAAAATGTATCAGGGGAGAGCGCGAACGCAGTCCCCCACTACCAGAAATTATGCAGTCGAGATTCCCGCATTTGGGGAATTCGCAAGGGTCAGCACAGCCTGAGTGCAATGGCTGAGCCTCACCTTGGGCGAACCACCTTCCTGATCATGGTCTCACCCCTGCCAGGTAAGTATGACTTGGAAATGCAGCTGTACAAGAACCCTTTCCCCTTGTCAGAACACAGGAAAAGGAAAACATGGGCAGAGGGGAGGGCGGGTCAGGGCCTGACAGACAGGGGGCGGGGTTGCAGGGCAATGGGCGGGCACTTGATTA
Organism: Brachyhypopomus gauderio; assembly: GCF_052324685.1. Classification (NCBI taxonomy): domain Eukaryota; kingdom Metazoa; phylum Chordata; class Actinopteri; order Gymnotiformes; family Hypopomidae; genus Brachyhypopomus; species Brachyhypopomus gauderio. Next base: position 1,217,306 of record NW_027506870.1, read on the forward strand.
CAGGAAAGGGAAAATGATTGGAAAACATTTTGGTCTTGCACGTCAAACTCAGCAAAGGACAAGAGTCCTTACGTGTAGCCCGCTCTAGAAGCACCCAGTGCGTATTGATTTTGCCGTCGCTGGCAAGACTCCTTCTGCCGTTTGTCAACAGTTTTAAGGCTTTTTATGCTCCTAGCTAGGTTTAGAGATCGAATAGAATGAATAAAGCCATGACTGATTCTGTGATGGATTAGATCTTGTTCACATAGAACATCATGGAAAGCCCCAGTCTTTTAAATGCTTTGATCAATGTAGGAAATAGGAAAGAATGAAACGTTTAAGTGTGTACATAAATATACTGCATTTCAGGCAAAATACAACTAAACCTGTCTACCCACACTGTCTATAATGCCATACCAACAGGTGGAGCTCAAGCACTGAGAAGCTACTGTGAAGCAAATTGTAATAATTGCTTGTTTTATTTCTTCTTTTTTTCCACAAAATGTATCAGGGGAGAGCGCGAACGCAGTCCCCCACTACCAGAAATTATGCAGTCGAGATTCCCGCATTTGGGGAATTCGCAAGGGTCAGCACAGCCTGAGTGCAATGGCTGAGCCTCACCTTGGGCGAACCACCTTCCTGATCATGGTCTCACCCCTGCCAGGTAAGTATGACTTGGAAATGCAGCTGTACAAGAACCCTTTCCCCTTGTCAGAACACAGGAAAAGGAAAACATGGGCAGAGGGGAGGGCGGGTCAGGGCCTGACAGACAGGGGGCGGGGTTGCAGGGCAATGGGCGGGCACTTGATTACAGGAAAGGGAAAATGATTGGAAAACATTTTGGTCTTGCACGTCAAACTCAGCAAAGGACAAGAGTCCTTACGTGTAGCCCGCTCTAGAAGCACCCAGTGCGTATTGATTTTGCCGTCGCTGGCAAGACTCCTTCTGCCGTTTGTCAACAGTTTTAAGGCTTTTTATGCTCCTAGCTAGGTTTAGAGATCGAATAGAATGAATAAAGCCATGACTGATTCTGTGATGGATTAGATCTTGTTCACATAGAACATCATGGAAAGCCCCAGTCTTTTAAATGCTTTGATCAATGTAGGAAATAGGAAAGAATGAAACGTTTAAGTGTGTACATAAATATACTGCATTTCAGGCAAAATACAACTAAACCTGTCTACCCACACTGTCTATAATGCCATACCAACAGGTGGAGCTCAAGCACTGAGAAGCTACTGTGAAGCAAATTGTAATAATTGCTTGTTTTATTTCTTCTTTTTTTTCATAAAATGTATCAGGGGAGAGCGCGAACGCAGTGCCCCACTATCAGAAATTATGCAGTCGAGATTCCCGCATTTGGGGAATTCGCAAGGGTCAGCACAGCCTGAGTGCAATGGCTGAGCCTCACCTTGGGCGAACCACCTTCCTGATCATGGTCTCACCCCTGCCAGGTAAGTATGACTTGGAAATGCAGCTGTACAAGAACCCTTTCCCCTTGTCAGAACACAGGAAAAGGAAAACATGGGCAGAGGGGAGGGCGGGTCAGGGCCTGACAGACAGGGGGCGGGGTTGCAGGGCAATGGGCGGGCACTTGATTACAGGAAAGGGAAAATGATTGGAAAACATTTTGGTCTTGCACGTCAAACTCAGCAAAGGACAAGAGTCCTTACGTGTAGCCCGCTCTAGAAGCACCCAGTGCGTATTGATTTTGCCGTCGCTGGCAAGACTCCTTCTGCCGTTTGTCAACAGTTTTAAGGCTTTTTATGCTCCTAGCTAGGTTTAGAGATCGAATAGAATGAATAAAGCCATGACTGATTCTGTGATGGATTAGATCTTGTTCACATAGAACATCATGGAAAGCCCCAGTCTTTTAAATGCTTTGATCAATGTAGGAAATAGGAAAGAATGAAACGTTTAAGTGTGTACATAAATATACTGCATTTCAGGCAAAATACAACTAAACCTGTCTACCCACACTGTCTATAATGCCATACCAACAGGTGGAGCTCAAGCACTGAGAAGCTACTGTGAAGCAAATTGTAATAATTGCTTGTTTTATTTCTTCTTTTTTTCCATAAAATGTATCAGGGGAGAGCGCGAACGCAGTGCCCCACTATCAGAAATTATGCAGTCGAGATTCCCGCATTTGGGGAATTCGCAAGGGTCAGCACAGCCTGAGTGCAATGGCTGAGCCTCACCTTGGGCAAACCACCTTCCTGATCATGGTCTCACCCCTGCCAGGTAAGTATGACTTGGAAATGCAGCTGTACAAGAACCCTTTCCCCTTGTCAGAACACAGGAAAAGGAAAACATGGGCAGAGGGGAGGGCGGGTCAGGGCCTGACAAACAGGGGGCGGGGTTGCAGGGCAATGGGCGGGCACTTGATTACAGGAAAGGGAAAATGATTGGAAAACATTTTGGTCTTGCACGTCAAACTCAGCAAAGGACAAGAGTCCTTACGTGTAGCCCGCTCTAGAAGCACCCAGTGCGTATTGATTTTGCCGTCGCTGGCAAGACTCCTTCTGCCGTTTGTCAACAGTTTTAAGGCTTTTTATGCTCCTAGCTAGGTTTAGAGATCGAATAGAATGAATAAAGCCATGACTGATTCTGTGATGGATTAGATCTTGTTCACATAGAACATCATGGAAAGCCCCAGTCTTTTAAATGCTTTGATCAATGTAGGAAATAGGAAAGAATGAAACGTTTAAGTGTGTACATAAATATACTGCATTTCAGGCAAAATACAACTAAACCTGTCTACCCACACTGTCTATAATGCCATACCAACAGGTGGAGCTCAAGCACTGAGAAGCTACTGTGAAGCAAATTGTAATAATTGCTTGTTTTATTTCTTCTTTTTTTCCACAAAATGTATCAGGGGAGAGCGCGAACGCAGTCCCCCACTACCAGAAATTATGCAGTCGAGATTCCCGCATTTGGGGAATTCGCAAGGGTCAGCACAGCCTGAGTGCAATGGCTGAGCCTCACCTTGGGCGAACCACCTTCCTGATCATGGTCTCACCCCTGCCAGGTAAGTATGACTTGGAAATGCAGCTGTACAAGAACCCTTTCCCCTTGTCAGAACACAGGAAAAGGAAAACATGGGCAGAGGGGAGGGCGGGTCAGGGCCTGACAGACAGGGGGCGGGGTTGCAGGGCAATGGGCGGGCACTTGATTACAGGAAAGGGAAAATGATTGGAAAACATTTTGGTCTTGCACGTCAAACTCAGCAAAGGACAAGAGTCCTTACGTGTAGCCCGCTCTAGAAGCACCCAGTGCGTATTGATTTTGCCGTCGCTGGCAAGACTCCTTCTGCCGTTTGTCAACAGTTTTAAGGCTTTTTATGCTCCTAGCTAGGTTTAGAGATCGAATAGAATGAATAAAGCCATGACTGATTCTGTGATGGATTAGATCTTGTTCACATAGAACATCATGGAAAGCCCCAGTCTTTTAAATGCTTTGATCAATGTAGGAAATAGGAAAGAATGAAACGTTTAAGTGTGTACATAAATATACTGCATTTCAGGCAAAATACAACTAAACCTGTCTACCCACACTGTCTATAATGCCATACCAACAGGTGGAGCTCAAGCACTGAGAAGCTACTGTGAAGCAAATTGTAATAATTGCTTGTTTTATTTCTTCTTTTTTTCCACAAAATGTATCAGGGGAGAGCGCGAACGCAGTCCCCCACTACCAGAAATTATGCAGTCGAGATTCCCGCATTTGGGGAATTCGCAAGGGTCAGCACAGCCTGAGTGCAATGGCTGAGCCTCACCTTGGGCGAACCACCTTCCTGATCATGGTCTCACCTCTGCCAGGTAAGTATGACTTGGAAATGCAGCTGTACAAGAACCCTTTCCCCTTGTCAGAACACAGGAAAAGGAAAACATGGGCAGAGGGGAGGGCGGGTCAGGGCCTGACAGACAGGGGGAGGGGTTGCAGGGCAATGGGCGGGCACTTGATTACAGGAAAGGGAAAATGATTGGAAAACATTTTGGTCTTGCACGTCAAACTCAGCAAAGGACAAGAGTCCTTACGTGTAGCCCGCTCTAGAAGCACCCAGTGCGTATTGATTTTGCCGTCGCTGGCAAGACTCCTTCTGCCGTTTGTCAACAGTTTTAAGGCTTTTTATGCTCCTAGCTAGGTTTAGAGATCGAATAGAATGAATAAAGCCATGACTGATTCTGTGATGGATTAGATCTTGTTCACATAGAACATCATGGAAAGCCCCAGTCTTTTAAATGCTTTGATCAATGTAGGAAATAGGAAAGAATGAAACGTTTAAGTGTGTACATAAATATACTGCATTTCAGGCAAAATACAACTAAACCTGTCTACCCACACTGTCTATAATGCCATACCAACAGGTGGAGCTCAAGCACTGAGAAGCTACTGTGAAGCAAATTGTAATAATTGCTTGTTTTATTTCTTCTTTTTTTCCACAAAATGTATCAGGGGAGAGCGCGAACGCAGTCCCCCACTACCAGAAATTATGCAGTCGAGATTCCCGCATTTGGGGAATTCGCAAGGGTCAGCACAGCCTGAGTGCAATGGCTGAGCCTCACCTTGGGCGAACCACCTTCCTGATCATGGTCTCACCCCTGCCAGGTAAGTATGACTTGGAAATGCAGCTGTACAAGAACCCTTTCCCCTTGTCAGAACACAGGAAAAGGAAAACATGGGCAGAGGGGAGGGCGGGTCAGGGCCTGACAGACAGGGGGCGGGGTTGCAGGGCAATGGGCGGGCACTTGATTACAGGAAAGGGAAAATGATTGGAAAACATTTTGGTCTTGCACGTCAAACTCAGCAAAGGACAAGAGTCCTTACGTGTAGCCCGCTCTAGAAGCACCCAGTGCGTATTGATTTTGCCGTCGCTGGCAAGACTCCTTCTGCCGTTTGTCAACAGTTTTAAGGCTTTTTATGCTCCTAGCTAGGTTTAGAGATCGAATAGAATGAATAAAGCCATGACTGATTCTGTGATGGATTAGATCTTGTTCACATAGAACATCATGGAAAGCCCCAGTCTTTTAAATGCTTTGATCAATGTAGGAAATAGGAAAGAATGAAACGTTTAAGTGTGTACATAAATATACTGCATTTCAGGCAAAATACAACTAAACCTGTCTACCCACACTGTCTATAATGCCATACCAACAGGTGGAGCTCAAGCACTGAGAAGCTACTGTGAAGCAAATTGTAATAATTGCTTGTTTTATTTCTTCTTTTTTTCCACAAAATGTATCAGGGGAGAGCGCGAACGCAGTCCCCCACTACCAGAAATTATGCAGTCGAGATTCCCGCATTTGGGGAATTCGCAAGGGTCAGCACAGCCTGAGTGCAATGGCTGAGCCTCACCTTGGGCGAACCACCTTCCTGATCATGGTCTCACCCCTGCCAGGTAAGTATGACTTGGAAATGCAGCTGTACAAGAACCCTTTCCCCTTGTCAGAACACAGGAAAAGGAAAACATGGGCAGAGGGGAGGGCGGGTCAGGGCCTGACAGACAGGGGGCGGGGTTGCAGGGCAATGGGCGGGCACTTGATTACAGGAAAGGGAAAATGATTGGAAAACATTTTGGTCTTGCACGTCAAACTCAGCAAAGGACAAGAGTCCTTACGTGTAGCCCGCTCTAGAAGCACCCAGTGCGTATTGATTTTGCCGTCGCTGGCAAGACTCCTTCTGCCGTTTGTCAACAGTTTTAAGGCTTTTTATGCTCCTAGCTAGGTTTAGAGATCGAATAGAATGAATAAAGCCATGACTGATTCTGTGATGGATTAGATCTTGTTCACATAGAACATCATGGAAAGCCCCAGTCTTTTAAATGCTTTGATCAATGTAGGAAATAGGAAAGAATGAAACGTTTAAGTGTGTACATAAATATACTGCATTTCAGGCAAAATACAACTAAACCTGTCTACCCACACTGTCTATAATACCATACCAACAGGTGGAGCTCAAGCACTGAGAAGCTACTGTGAAGCAAATTGTAATAATTGCTTGTTTTATTTCTTCTTTTTTTCCACAAAATGTATCAGGGGAGAGCGCGAACGCAGTCCCCCACTACCAGAAATTATGCAGTCGAGATTCCCGCATTTGGGGAATTCGCAAGGGTCAGCACAGCCTGAGTGCAATGGCTGAGCCTCACCTTGGGCGAACCACCTTCCTGATCATGGTCTCACCCCTGCCAGGTAAGTATGACTTGGAAATGCAGCTGTACAAGAACCCTTTCCCCTTGTCAGAACACAGGAAAAGGAAAACATGGGCAGAGGGGAGGGCGGGTCAGGGCCTGACAGACAGGGGGCGGGGTTGCAGGGCAATGGGCGGGCACTTGATTACAGGAAAGGGAAAATGATTGGAAAACATTTTGGTCTTGCACGTCAAACTCAGCAAAGGACAAGAGTCCTTACGTGTAGCCCGCTCTAGAAGCACCCAGTGCGTATTGATTTTGCCGTCGCTGGCAAGACTCCTTCTGCCGTTTGTCAACAGTTTTAAGGCTTTTTATGCTCCTAGCTAGGTTTAGAGATCGAATAGAATGAATAAAGCCATGACTGATTCTGTGATGGATTAGATCTTGTTCACATAGAACATCATGGAAAGCCCCAGTCTTTTAAATGCTTTGATCAATGTAGGAAATAGGAAAGAATGAAACGTTTAAGTGTGTACATAAATATACTGCATTTCAGGCAAAATACAACTAAACCTGTCTACCCACACTGTCTATAATGCCATACCAACAGGTGGAGCTCAAGCACTGAGAAGCTACTGTGAAGCAAATTGTAATAATTGCTTGTTTTATTTCTTCTTTTTTTCCACAAAATGTATCAGGGGAGAGCGCGAACGCAGTCCCCCACTACCAGAAATTATGCAGTCGAGATTCCCGCATTTGGGGAATTCGCAAGGGTCAGCACAGCCTGAGTGCAATGGCTGAGCCTCACCTTGGGCGAACCACCTTCCTGATCATGGTCTCACCCCTGCCAGGTAAGTATGACTTGGAAATGCAGCTGTACAAGAACCCTTTCCCCTTGTCAGAACACAGGAAAAGGAAAACATGGGCAGAGGGGAGGGCGGGTCAGGGCCTGACAGACAGGGGGCGGGGTTGCAGGGCAATGGGCGGGCACTTGATTACAGGAAAGGGAAAATGATTGGAAAACATTTTGGTCTTGCACGTCAAACTCAGCAAAGGACAAGAGTCCTTACGTGTAGCCTGCTCTAGAAGCACCCAGTGCGTATTGATTTTGCCGTCGCTGGCAATACTCCTTCTGCCGTTTGTCAACAGTTTTAAGGCTTTTTATGCTCCTAGCTAGGTTTAGAGATCGAATAGAATGAATAAAGCCATGACTGATTCTGTGATGGATTAGATCTTGTTCACATAGAACATCATGGAAAGCCCCAGTCTTTTAAATGCTTTGATCAATGTAGGAAATAGGAAAGAATGAAACGTTTAAGTGTGTACATAAATATACTGCATTTCAGGCAAAATACAACTAAACCTGTCTACCCACACTGTCTATAATGCCATACCAACAGGTGGAGCTCAAGCACTGAGAAGCTACTGTGAAGCAAATTGTAATAATTGCTTGTTTTATTTCTTCTTTTTTTCCACAAAATGTATCAGGGGAGAGCGCGAACGCAGTCCCCCACTACCAGAAATTATGCAGTCGAGATTCCCGCATTTGGGGAATTCGCAAGGGTCAGCACAGCCTGAGTGCAATGGCTGAGCCTCACCTTGGGCGAACCACCTTCCTGATCATGGTCTCACCCCTGCCAGGTAAGTATGACTTGGAAATGCAGCTGTACAAGAACCCTTTCCCCTTGTCAGAACACAGGAAAAGGAAAACATGGGCAGAGGGGAGGGCGGGTCAGGGCCTGACAGACAGGGGGCGGGGTTGCAGGGCAATGGGCGGGCACTTGATTACAGGAAAGGGAAAATGATTGGAAAACATTTTGGTCTTGCACGTCAAACTCAGCAAAGGACAAGAGTCCTTACGTGTAGCCCGCTCTAGAAGCACCCAGTGCGTATTGATTTTGCCGTCGCTGGCAAGACTCCTTCTGCCGTTTGTCAACAGTTTTAAGGCTTTTTATGCTCCTAGCTAGGTTTAGAGATCGAATAGAATGAATAAAGCCATGACTGATTCTGTGATGGATTAGATCTTGTTCACATAGAACATCATGGAAAGCCCCAGTCTTTTAAATGCTTTGATCAATGTAGGAAATAGGAAAGAATGAAACGTTTAAGTGTGTACATAAATATACTGCATTTCAGGCAAAATACAACTAAACCTGTCTACCCACACTGTCTATAATGCCATACCAACAGGTGGAGCTCAAGCACTGAGAAGCTACTGTGAAGCAAATTGTAATAATTGCTTGTTTTATTTCTTCTTTTTTTCCACAAAATGTATCAGGGGAGAGCGCGAACGCAGTCCCCCACTACCAGAAATTATGCAGTCGAGATTCCCGCATTTGGGGAATTCGCAAGGGTCAGCACAGCCTGAGTGCAATGGCTGAGCCTCACCTTGGGCGAACCACCTTCCTGATCATGGTCTCACCTCTGCCAGGTAAGTATGACTTGGAAATGCAGCTGTACAAGAACCCTTTCCCCTTGTCAGAACACAGGAAAAGGAAAACATGGGCAGAGGGGAGGGCGGGTCAGGGCCTGACAGACAGGGGGAGGGGTTGCAGGGCAATGGGCGGGCACTTGATTACAGGAAAGGGAAAATGATTGGAAAACATTTTGGTCTTGCACGTCAAACTCAGCAAAGGACAAGAGTCCTTACGTGTAGCCCGCTCTAGAAGCACCCAGTGCGTATTGATTTTGCCGTCGCTGGCAAGACTCCTTCTGCCGTTTGTCAACAGTTTTAAGGCTTTTTATGCTCCTAGCTAGGTTTAGAGATCGAATAGAATGAATAAAGCCATGACTGATTCTGTGATGGATTAGATCTTGTTCACATAGAACATCATGGAAAGCCCCAGTCTTTTAAATGCTTTGATCAATGTAGGAAATAGGAAAGAATGAAACGTTTAAGTGTGTACATAAATATACTGCATTTCAGGCAAAATACAACTAAACCTGTCTACCCACACTGTCTATAATGCCATACCAACAGGTGGAGCTCAAGCACTGAGAAGCTACTGTGAAGCAAATTGTAATAATTGCTTGTTTTATTTCTTCTTTTTTTCCACAAAATGTATCAGGGGAGAGCGCGAACGCAGTCCCCCACTACCAGAAATTATGCAGTCGAGATTCCCGCATTTGGGGAATTCGCAAGGGTCAGCACAGCCTGAGTGCAATGGCTGAGCCTCACCTTGGGCGAACCACCTTCCTGATCATGGTCTCACCCCTGCCAGGTAAGTATGACTTGGAAATGCAGCTGTACAAGAACCCTTTCCCCTTGTCAGAACACAGGAAAAGGAAAACATGGGCAGAGGGGAGGGCGGGTCAGGGCCTGACAGACAGGGGGCGGGGTTGCAGGGCAATGGGCGGGCACTTGATTACAGGAAAGGGAAAATGATTGGAAAACATTTTGGTCTTGCACGTCAAACTCAGCAAAGGACAAGAGTCCTTACGTGTAGCCCGCTCTAGAAGCACCCAGTGCGTATTGATTTTGCCGTCGCTGGCAAGACTCCTTCTGCCGTTTGTCAACAGTTTTAAGGCTTTTTATGCTCCTAGCTAGGTTTAGAGATCGAATAGAATGAATAAAGCCATGACTGATTCTGTGATGGATTAGATCTTGTTCACATAGAACATCATGGAAAGCCCCAGTCTTTTAAATGCTTTGATCAATGTAGGAAATAGGAAAGAATGAAACGTTTAAGTGTGTACATAAATATACTGCATTTCAGGCAAAATACAACTAAACCTGTCTACCCACACTGTCTATAATGCCATACCAACAGGTGGAGCTCAAGCACTGAGAAGCTACTGTGAAGCAAATTGTAATAATTGCTTGTTTTATTTCTTCTTTTTTTCCACAAAATGTATCAGGGGAGAGCGCGAACGCAGTCCCCCACTACCAGAAATTATGCAGTCGAGATTCCCGCATTTGGGGAATTCGCAAGGGTCAGCACAGCCTGAGTGCAATGGCTGAGCCTCACCTTGGGCGAACCACCTTCCTGATCATGGTCTCACCCCTGCCAGGTAAGTATGACTTGGAAATGCAGCTGTACAAGAACCCTTTCCCCTTGTCAGAACACAGGAAAAGGAAAACATGGGCAGAGGGGAGGGCGGGTCAGGGCCTGACAGACAGGGGGCGGGGTTGCAGGGCAATGGGCGGGCACTTGATTACAGGAAAGGGAAAATGATTGGAAAACATTTTGGTCTTGCACGTCAAACTCAGCAAAGGACAAGAGTCCTTACGTGTAGCCCGCTCTAGAAGCACCCAGTGCGTATTGATTTTGCCGTCGCTGGCAAGACTCCTTCTGCCGTTTGTCAACAGTTTTAAGGCTTTTTATGCTCCTAGCTAGGTTTAGAGATCGAATAGAATGAATAAAGCCATGACTGATTCTGTGATGGATTAGATCTTGTTCACATAGAACATCATGGAAAGCCCCAGTCTTTTAAATGCTTTGATCAATGTAGGAAATAGGAAAGAATGAAACGTTTAAGTGTGTACATAAATATACTGCATTTCAGGCAAAATACAACTAAACCTGTCTACCCACACTGTCTATAATGCCATACCAACAGGTGGAGCTCAAGCACTGAGAAGCTACTGTGAAGCAAATTGTAATAATTGCTTGTTTTATTTCTTCTTTTTTTCCACAAAATGTATCAGGGGAGAGCGCGAACGCAGTCCCCCACTACCAGAAATTATGCAGTCGAGATTCCCGCATTTGGGGAATTCGCAAGGGTCAGCACAGCCTGAGTGCAATGGCTGAGCCTCACCTTGGGCGAACCACCTTCCTGATCATGGTCTCACCCCTGCCAGGTAAGTATGACTTGGAAATGCAGCTGTACAAGAACCCTTTCCCCTTGTCAGAACACAGGAAAAGGAAAACATGGGCAGAGGGGAGGGCGGGTCAGGGCCTGACAGACAGGGGGCGGGGTTGCAGGGCAATGGGCGGGCACTTGATTACAGGAAAGGGAAAATGATTGGAAAACATTTTGGTCTTGCACGTCAAACTCAGCAAAGGACAAGAGTCCTTACGTGTAGCCCGCTCTAGAAGCACCCAGTGCGTATTGATTTTGCCGTCGCTGGCAAGACTCCTTCTGCCGTTTGTCAACAGTTTTAAGGCTTTTTATGCTCCTAGCTAGGTTTAGAGATCGAATAGAATGAATAAAGCCATGACTGATTCTGTGATGGATTAGATCTTGTTCACATAGAACATCATGGAAAGCCCCAGTCTTTTAAATGCTTTGATCAATGTAGGAAATAGGAAAGAATGAAACGTTTAAGTGTGTACATAAATATACTGCATTTCAGGCAAAATACAACTAAACCTGTCTACCCACACTGTCTATAATGCCATACCAACAGGTGGAGCTCAAGCACTGAGAAGCTACTGTGAAGCAAATTGTAATAATTGCTTGTTTTATTTCTTCTTTTTTTCCACAAAATGTATCAGGGGAGAGCGCGAACGCAGTCCCCCACTACCAGAAATTATGCAGTCGAGATTCCCGCATTTGGGGAATTCGCAAGGGTCAGCACAGCCTGAGTGCAATGGCTGAGCCTCACCTTGGGCGAACCACCTTCCTGATCATGGTCTCACCCCTGCCAGGTAAGTATGACTTGGAAATGCAGCTGTACAAGAACCCTTTCCCCTTGTCAGAACACAGGAAAAGGAAAACATGGGCAGAGGGGAGGGCGGGTCAGGGCCTGACAGACAGGGGGCGGGGTTGCAGGGCAATGGGCGGGCACTTGATTACAGGAAAGGGAAAATGATTGGAAAACATTTTGGTCTTGCACGTCAAACTCAGCAAAGGACAAGAGTCCTTACGTGTAGCCTGCTCTAGAAGCACCCAGTGCGTATTGATTTTGCCGTCGCTGGCAATACTCCTTCTGCCGTTTGTCAACAGTTTTAAGGCTTTTTATGCTCCTAGCTAGGTTTAGAGATCGAATAGAATGAATAAAGCCATGACTGATTCTGTGATGGATTAGATCTTGTTCACATAGAACATCATGGAAAGCCCCAGTCTTTTAAATGCTTTGATCAATGTAGGAAATAGGAAAGAATGAAACGTTTAAGTGTGTACATAAATATACTGCATTTCAGGCAAAATACAACTAAACCTGTCTACCCACACTGTCTATAATACCATACCAACAGGTGGAGCTCAAGCACTGAGAAGCTACTGTGAAGCAAATTGTAATAATTGCTTGTTTTATTTCTTCTTTTTTTCCACAAAATGTATCAGGGGAGAGCGCGAACGCAGTCCCCCACTACCAGAAATTATGCAGTCGAGATTCCCGCATTTGGGGAATTCGCAAGGGTCAGCACAGCCTGAGTGCAATGGCTGAGCCTCACCTTGGGCGAACCACCTTCCTGATCATGGTCTCACCCCTGCCAGGTAAGTATGACTTGGAAATGCAGCTGTACAAGAACCCTTTCCCCTTGTCAGAACACAGGAAAAGGAAAACATGGGCAGAGGGGAGGGCGGGTCAGGGCCTGACAGACAGGGGGCGGGGTTGCAGGGCAATGGGCGGGCACTTGATTACAGGAAAGGGAAAATGATTGGAAAACATTTTGGTCTTGCACGTCAAACTCAGCAAAGGACAAGAGTCCTTACGTGTAGCCCGCTCTAGAAGCACCCAGTGCGTATTGATTTTGCCGTCGCTGGCAAGACTCCTTCTGCCGTTTGTCAACAGTTTTAAGGCTTTTTATGCTCCTAGCTAGGTTTAGAGATCGAATAGAATGAATAAAGCCATGACTGATTCTGTGATGGATTAGATCTTGTTCACATAGAACATCATGGAAAGCCCCAGTCTTTTAAATGCTTTGATCAATGTAGGAAATAGGAAAGAATGAAACGTTTAAGTGTGTACATAAATATACTGCATTTCAGGCAAAATACAACTAAACCTGTCTACCCACACTGTCTATAATGCCATACCAACAGGTGGAGCTCAAGCACTGAGAAGCTACTGTGAAGCAAATTGTAATAATTGCTTGTTTTATTTCTTCTTTTTTTCCACAAAATGTATCAGGGGAGAGCGCGAACGCAGTCCCCCACTACCAGAAATTATGCAGTCGAGATTCCCGCATTTGGGGAATTCGCAAGGGTCAGCACAGCCTGAGTGCAATGGCTGAGCCTCACCTTGGGCGAACCACCTTCCTGATCATGGTCTCACCCCTGCCAGGTAAGTATGACTTAGAAATGCAGCTGTACAAGAACCCTTTCCCCTTGTCAGAACACAGGAAAAGGAAAACATGGGCAGAGGGGAGGGCGGGTCAGGGCCTGACAGACAGGGGGCGGGGTTGCAGGGCAATGGGCGGGCACTTGATTACAGGAAAGGGAAAATGATTGGAAAACATTTTGGTCTTGCACGTCAAACTCAGCAAAGGACAAGAGTCCTTACGTGTAGCCCGCTCTAGAAGCACCCAGTGCGTATTGATTTTGCCGTCGCTGGCAAGACTCCTTCTGCTGTTTGTCAACAGTTTTAAGGCTTTTTATGCTCCTAGCTAGGTTTAGAGATCGAATAGAATGAATAAAGCCATGACTGATTCTGTGATGGATTAGATCTTGTTCACATAGAACATCATGGAAAGCTCCAGTCTTTTAAATGCTTTGATCAATGTAGGAAATAGGAAAGAATGAAACGTTTAAGTGTGTACATAAATATACTGCATTTCAGGCAAAATACAACTAAACCTGTCTACCCACACTGTCTATAATGCCATACCAACAGGTGGAGCTCAAGCACTGAGAAGCTACTGTGAAGCAAATTGTAATAATTGCTTGTTTTATTTCTTCTTTTTTTCCACAAAATGTATCAGGGGAGAGCGCGAACGCAGTCCCCCACTACCAGAAATTATGCAGTCGAGATTCCCGCATTTGGGGAATTCGCAAGGGTCAGCACAGCCTGAGTGCAATGGCTGAGCCTCACCTTGGGCGAACCACCTTCCTGATCATGGTCTCACCCCTGCCAGGTAAGTATGACTTGGAAATGCAGCTGTACAAGAACCCTTTCCCCTTGTCAGAACACAGGAAAAGGAAAACATGGGCAGAGGGGAGGGCGGGTCAGGGCCTGACAGACAGGGGGAGGGGTTGCAGGGCAATGGGCGGGCACTTGATTACAGGAAAGGGAAAATGATTGGAAAACATTTTGGTCTTGCACGTCAAACTCAGCAAAGGACAAGAGTCCTTACGTGTAGCCCGCTCTAGAAGCACCCAGTGCGTATTGATTTTGCCGTCGCTGGCAAGACTCCTTCTGCCGTTTGTCAACAGTTTTAAGGCTTTTTATGCTCCTAGCTAGGTTTAGAGATCGAATAGAATGAATAAAGCCATGACTGATTCTGTGATGGATTAGATCTTGTTCACATAGAACATCATGGAAAGCCCCAGTCTTTTAAATGCTTTGATCAATGTAGGAAATAGGAAAGAATGAAACGTTTAAGTGTGTACATAAATATACTGCATTTCAGGCAAAATACAACTAAACCTGTCTACCCACACTGTCTATAATGCCATACCAACAGGTGGAGCTCAAGCACTGAGAAGCTACTGTGAAGCAAATTGTAATAATTGCTTGTTTTATTTCTTCTTTTTTTCCACAAAATGTATCAGGGGAGAGCGCGAACGCAGTCCCCCACTACCAGAAATTATGCAGTCGAGATTCCCGCATTTGGGGAATTCGCAAGGGTCAGCACAGCCTGAGTGCAATGGCTGAGCCTCACCTTGGGCGAACCACCTTCCTGATCATGGTCTCACCCCTGCCAGGTAAGTATGACTTGGAAATGCAGCTGTACAAGAACCCTTTCCCCTTGTCAGAACACAGGAAAAGGAAAACATGGGCAGAGGGGAGGGCGGGTCAGGGCCTGACAGACAGGGGGCGGGGTTGCAGGGCAATGGGCGGGCACTTGATTACAGGAAAGGGAAAATTATTGGAAAACATTTTGGTCTTGCACGTCAAACTCAGCAAAGGACAAGAGTCCTTACGTGTAGCCCGCTCTAGAAGCACCCAGTGCGTATTGATTTTGCCGTCGCTGGTGTGAGAGAAATTATTGATTGTTGATTAATAACTATTAATTAGATTATGTTTAATTATTATAAGAGATCATTATGAACTTTATGATTTAGGACATGTCCATTCTGACTAAGCAGAAGGACTACAATAATGAAGTAGTGTGATTCAGTGTAACCATGTTTAGTTCATATTATACATGTGTGCTATACGTGACCCAGGTCAGGGAGAGTGCTGAGGGTAAGAGCACTCTGTTAACTGGTAGTCACTAGGCTACTAGTCTTGGGTCATTTAGCTTCCTCTGTGTTGAACTGATACATCAGTTGCTTCCGCTAACTCTAGGGAAGTCCATATTAGGAGATACACACATGTGAGACAAAGTAGCCTGCTGGACGCCTATGTTTTGGAACATGCTGTGCGTAAGATAACCTGCTGTTAGAACTGCTGAATTGTGTTTAAGATTGTATATAAGCAGGGGGAGCGCCCCCCTGCCTTCAGAGTTGTCATGCTTGAATGAGACTCTCATGTCTGTGTCTGTCTGTGTCTGTCTTGTATCTGTCTTTGTCCTATTTATATATATTTATATTTTTGTAATAAATTAATCATTTAACCACGTCTGAGTCCTCATCCATTTATTAGAAAATTTCCACGACAATTTGGCGTCACGAACAGGATCGGCGAGAGGCACCCCGGAAAGGCGGTGACTGATCTTCGAGGACGCTCCCCGGGGGATGAGATCCCTGGCTGGGCTGGGCAAAGTGGGAACCCCACGAGAAAAGGGAAAGTACCTATCCAGGGAGTGATGTCACCGCCAGTCTCCGGTGGTGTTCTCCGCCCGATTTAACGAAAATTGCAGTAAGTGGAAATTCTGTTTCATTTTTAGTTTATAAAATTCTAGGAATTTTTTTTGTTTTTAAGTGTTAGATATCCGCCAGTGTCCGCCCGCCGGATGATCTCTGTTTATACAATAGGGATATGGCATATCACCTACAGGGATACAGAGAGGTATCGCCTGAAAATATAAAGTCTATACGGTGGGGATACTGCGATATCGCCCACGCGGGATAGGACTTAGCCTAGCGCCCGTCAGTCTGGCCAGAGATCCAGCTGGGCAGAAGCGCACTGATTAGACGTAATACAGTGTTGGCTAGCTCCGGAGCGGCAGAGATATCCGATAGGGGCGGGTGGAACTGTTTGTTACGTTGGTATGCAGTAGCGGATCTAAATTTTGAGGACTTTTTCTGGCGTGTTTAATTGATTTGGGATTTTTATTTATTTTTTTTTGGACCCCTCACAAAAAAAAAAAAAAAAAAAAGTGTGAAGGGTCATCTCTGGGATTGTCTAGAATTATGAGTAAACATAATTTGGGTAAAATTGGTAAAATACATAGTAAGAGTAAAGCATCAGAGGCTCCTAATATAATCATAATAATAATAAATATAAGTGTGATTTACCAAATGACCAGAGATTATTTAGAAGATGTAACTCGACATGTGAATTTTTGGGCTAAGCATTATGGGTTTGTTTCAAAGGGAACATTGAGTGTAGACTATCTGCGCCGACTAGTTGAGAGAGTGAAAACAGAGCCCAAGGGCGCAGATAGAAAAACACGAAAGTATTTTGTTAAACATAAAGCAGATATGGAAGAAAAAGCAAAATGTTGGCTTGAAGAAGCCGAGAAAAGGCAAGCACGACAGGTAGGGATTAAAAAGTGTACTAACAAAAGTCTCTCAGTGTGTTGTTGTAGCCGACCAGACCTCGACGCTGCCCCGTCGAGATCTGCGCCAACCATCCCGGCTCAGCAACTGCACCAACTGCAAGATGCACCCACAGCCGCTACCCCTGCCTCCCGCACCTCCACCGCCAGTTCCAGCACCACCAGCTCTGGCGCCACCACGACAGCAAACTCTGTCTGCCACACTTGCACTGCGAGCTCCAGTGCCATCAGTTCCCATCAGGTATCACAACCACAACCTCTGCCTCCTTCACTCCCACCAGCCCAACAGCTGCCGCTGCACCCAGGGCCGCTAGTCCCTTATGATGACGTCCGCCAGGCGATGGAGTGTGCCCGCCAGACGATGGAATGCATCAACCGAACGATGGGAAGAGACTTCCCCAACACCACCATCACCACCACCACCACCCCCGCTGCGCGCACAGCCGCCACCACCCCCGCCGCCAGATCCACCCATGGCAACACACACAAGAAGCCGTGAGAAGCTCGCCACAGAAAGAAAGGGTCAGGTGATGCTTGAACTGACCACCCCAGGGTGCGCAACGACCTTTCTGATGGTCAAGGTTGCAGGCCCTGAAGGAGACATCATGGTCCAGGAGATCACTGGACAGGAGATGACATCATGAAGGCGGCGGTGGGCCTGGGTAAACCGACAGAGATGGGAGGTAAGCGCTTCGGCGAAGAACTAACAGCTTTTGTTCAGTCTTGTCATCCAGTCAAACAAGATAGACTGAGACCGGACACCGGGAGACGTCCATCTCCACAACACTGAGTGGGAACAGCAGCTGGACAGGAGGATCCAAACAGGCCCTACAGAGAGATTGTAGGACGCCTGGTCGCAAGGCTGGAAGCTGCACACCCAGCCACTATCAACACGTCCAAAATAGCTGCATGTAAACAAGAAGACGGAGAACCTGTCAGCGACTTCCTCGTGAGACCAGAGTTCACACCGACCACAGCGGTCTTGTAGCACCAGCACAACGAGCGGAGGCCGGCGGAGGGCAGCCCATGGGAAGCCCACCTGAGAAACAGCTTCCTGGTAAGCATGAGAAAAGACATAAGTGACCTCATCAGAGCCCAGTGCATTGGGTACAACAACGCTACCCTGAAAACCATAGAAGATCATGCCAAGCATCACGAGGCACAGCTGGCATGGAGAGTGAACAAGAAAATCCAGAAGCAAGCTGAGACCATGGTACAGAGAACGCGGGAGGGGCCGCGTCAGAGGCTGAGGAAGAAGACGAGGTGGATGGGGACGAGAGAGTTACCCCAGAGGAGAGGTGGTGAATGTTACAACTGTGGAAAACTAGGACACTTTGCAAGAGATGGTCCTGAAAATAAAGAAAATGCTGAGCAGAGAAACAGAACTTTCAGAGATTGACGGGCAGCGGAGAGGCTGGACGGTACAGGACCACTGGAAGACGACAAAAGGAAAGTAACTGGTTTAAATTATCATTTAATTTATCAATGCTTGCAGAAGATTAGTGTAGGGCCGCAGGGCCTGCCTAAAATAACACTGACTGTAAACTGCACTAAAATAAAAGTTTTTGGTTTATAGTGGTGCCACCCATTCAAAGAAAAGAAAAAAAAAAAAAGCCTCTACGATGTAAATGAAATAATACATTTGAACATGAATTTTTAATTTTAACTGCTAAATGTATGTTATGGGTTGTGACTTAATGTATAAATTGGGCCTGAGTAGCAGGCCTGAGGGGTTGTTTGTGCAGTGGGAGTTAGCTGTGTTGGGGTTCAGTTATCAGCAGGAGTTCCACTGTCTGCTTATGAGCTGCAGAGTGCAGGAGGAGAGTGTTGGGAACACTTCATGTGTGAAGTGTGTAGTTTGTTGCCAGGTGATTTGATGTTGAGACCGTAGGGGTCACTGCACTGCACGCTGCATGTGAGTGAGGGCCCCGATAGAGGTTTTGAGGATAAATTTGATGTTGGAAAACATGATTGCTTGGTTGTCACTGCTATTGTGTGGGATTGCGTGTGGGCTGCGGCAATGGTGCAAACCACATTAGAACAGGAAGACCTGTTCTCATTTCCTCGATCTAAACCACACGTGTCACTAGCAAACGTGTGCGAGGAGCCACAATGGCAGGACATCGGTGAATGGATGACAGAGATGTCTGACATTACCAAATGGGAGAGAGTTCTTGGCAGGAACACCATGTTTAGCCCTAGCAGGAGGGCGTGAATGCAGCCGGCGCCGTGCTGGCTCCCCTGCAGGTGGGGAGTGGAACTGATTAACCCCCTTGATATTTTTTTAGCCGCCTCCCTTACCCTCTCAGAAAAAAAAAAAAATGAGAGGAAGAGGAACTCAGAACTGTTCCTGCAGCATTATGGGCACCAGGTAAGAGCGATGTTGGGGCTCATACGGGGGGTGTGAGCCCATACACATCACCCCAAAATCTTACTATAGGCCAAAACAACATCAATACCCTTTGAAGCCTGAGGCGCTCAAAGGAAATTAGGCCAGTTTTTCCAATCACTTAGGCAAGCTGGAGTGATCGTACTGTGCCCTAACTCACCCGTGCACACTCCAATTTTTCCAGTTAAGAAAACAGGGCGGGAAGAATGGCGATTTGTGCAGGATTTGCTGGCTGTCAATGCAGCAGTACACGTTAGAGCCCCAAAAGTGCCAAATCCTCACAATATTCTTTCCCAGATTCCCCCAGATAGCCAGTGGTTCAGTGTAGTGGCCCTAGCAAATGCATTTTCGTGCATCCAGATAGCCAGTACTGGTTTGCATTTTCCTTTGAAGTAAAAAAAAAACATACACATCACCCACCATTTACAATGCAGCGCTGCGAGACAGTCTGGCCTCTCTGAAACTTCCAGAGGGCATTGCACTGTTGCACTACGTAGATGTTCTGATACTCTGTGTAAACACATGAGAAGCATGCAAAGAGAGCCACAGTGGCATTGCTACATCACCTAGCAAGGGAAGGCCACAAGGTTCCTAAGCAAAATTGCAATATTGCTGAAAAAAGTGCACTTCCTGGGTCATGACGTAGTATGTATTGAAACTCTGACACAACAAACAGATAAAAATAACATTTGTTAAAGAGAATAAGCCCGTTTGAACAAATGAGTCTTAAGAACAGTTTTGAATTCTGAAATAAAAGTTCAGAATTGATGTGTGTGTTCAGTGTTCGTATGTGTGTGGCGAGTGTTGACGTTAAAGGACCAGTGTTTTGACTCAAGCCCACAGTGACAGACAGAGGCCAGTAGCCTACTTTTCAGGAAAACTAGACCCCGGGGCAGCCGGGGTGCGGGCACTGGTAGCATTCAGAGATATAGTGGGGTACGCTCAACTCGCACTTCGGGTCAAACATGCTGTTTTTTGAATTTTACAGGACCAGAAAAAAAAAAAAAAGCACATTTATCCACACAGAGGTTTTGGAAACGATATCACTCCTGCCACATTATTCTGCTCAAGCAGCTGAGCTCACCATTCCTTACCAGCTCAAGGTCAAAGATAAAGCACCAACTGATCTCACAACTACAATCATCAAATGTGCCGCACACACCAGAACAGGCGACACAGTAGCAAAAGGCAATGCCTTCACAGACTCCACAGCCCAAAACACAGTTTTGCAGGCTCCAAACACACAAATGATGCTAACGGATCACAGTAACAGAGAAGACACACCCTTAACAACCAGAGCAATACAAACACAAGCCACAATGAAAGACAAACAGAGATGGGCAAAAGGGGGGGTGCAAAACAATGAGGGGAGTCTGGACACACACACGGAGACAGGTAAGACGTGTGTCCCTACAGCCTACATGAGAGGACTGATTGAAATTGCTCATAGTAGGAGTCACAATGAGCAAAGGGGGGATAGTGGCATGCACTAGCATGCACTAAGAATAACCACACTCACCCAAAATTTTTATACACGATGTCTGGTATCCCACCACAGGGGGATAACAGACCTAAACATGCACCCGCCGGACACCTGCCGCCGACCGAACCCTTTCAACACTGGCAAATTGATCTTGTTGAACTAACACCTGCTGAAATACAGGCTTGTGTGTATGTATGTCTAGCAAATGGACGGAGGCCTTCCCCACCACAAAGCAGAATTCAGATACGGTGGCAAAGATGCTACTAAGGCAAATAATCCCACGATGGGGGTTACCCAGGAGCAGTGCAGAGAGCCAATGGCACAATTAAGGGGGGGCTTTCTAAACTAACTCAGGAAACAGGATTGAAATGTCTGCCTCTGGTTTTGTGGCAGAGCAGCACTCTGCCCCAAGCTCGCACAGGCTTATCAGCCTTTGAGATTGTGTTTGGAAGGCCTCCAAACATGGGAGTAGTGCCGCCGGAATGGGACACACACACACACACACACACTCACACTCACACTCACACACACGTTGAGCCATTAATATGTTATCCTGCACAAGTTTGTCTCTATTTTGTCTGAGCAGGTCAAAACTGTCAGAGGTGTCAGAGAATCCATTGCACGAGTTCCAGCCGGGAGACTGGCTGCTGATCAGAGATCCACGTGCTGCTAACAACCAACACAGCTGTAAAGACCAGCAGCCGAGCCACGTGGACACACCACACCCACTGCAAAAGAGCTCCAGAGCAGCCGCCAGAATGAATGTTATGCTGTTGTTTTTTACATGATGCTTTTCTCAACAGGAGGGGCAACTGTCATCTCCCCCACACCGGAGGAGAGGTGTGAGGGAAAGAAAGCATGTGTAATGTCCAATGTCACTGCTACTGCAGTGAAACCAAACCAGCCCTGTCTGGTTTGCCATCCTTTCCACATGCCGTGAACACCAACACCAATCACTTTTAAAATGGCTACAATGTTAACTAACAGACCCATATGTGAGATTGATAGGTTAACAGGTCAATTCTACAACATGACCTCACGCTATCATTCACAGTGGTAAGGTTCCTGATTGGGTAGGTGATGATGTTGCAAGTATGGATCATAGGAAATAAACGACTGCGACTCGAATGACCAGGTGTCACGAGCCGGCATTCGCAACATGACATTTGACACCGCCCCTGTTGAGGGAGAGTGGTGTCTATGCTCAGAGGAGGCCTTGAAGGCCATCTTTGGATAGAGCACACCAAGTGCCAGGTTGATCTGGTAGCAACAGCCAGAGATGAATCAACATGCACCATTAGACTAAATAACTCCTCTGCAAAATGGAGTTTCACCTCCTGTCATGGCATCGTGAACCCAGTAACAGATTGGGTGACAATGTGGGCATGCAGAGAGAAAACCTACTCTGCTCTACCTGAGAGATCATACAACGGGGGTCACTGTTCCTCGGAGGAGGAACTGCAGCAACAATGAATAAGATCAATGGACTTGAATGGCAAGTTCTGACTTTGGCTTCTCGTACTGAGACTGCCCTGGACCTATTAAACAAGAAGTGAAAGAAATTAGACAAGTATAGGTCCAGAATAGACTAGCTTTAGACCTCCTCCTCAGAAAAGAAGGAGATGTGTGTAAGAAAATCAATGTTTCATGTTGTTTCAGCATTCCAGATTACTATGATAATATTACTGATTTAATTGATCACATGAAGGCCGAGGTTCAAGAACCTGGTTTGGGTGGATCACTTCATGGCTAGGCCCATGGGGACATTGGATGCTGACTATGATTTTACCAATTGTAATAATCATTTAGCTGTTGTTGTGTTTGCTGCCTTGTATTTTGTCTTGCTGTTCGTCGTGGCTTACTGGCCTTATGCGTCAGCATTTTCAGATGGCCTTGCACGACGACTTAAAGGAGCCTGAGATAGCAGACTCCTTGGGACGTCTGTTTAAGGAAGACGTCTGGGACGACCTGGCGACTGGCTGGGTTGTGCCCGATGGCCCTGAGCAGCTTAACTGACTCTAGAGCCTGACTTAAGTTGATATTCTATGATGAAATTAATGATTTATTCTCTCCTTTTTAATGATTACACAGAATCAAAGGGGGGAAGTGTGAGAGAAATTATTGATTGTTGATTAATAACTATTAATTAGATTATGTTTAATTATTATAAGAGATCATTATGAACTTTATGATTTAGGACATGTCCATTCTGACTAAGCAGAAGGACTACAATAATGAAGTAGTGTGATTCAGTGTAACCATGTTTAGTTCATAGTATACATGTGTGCTATACGTGACCCAGGTCAGGGAGAGTGCTGAGGGTAAGAGCACTCTGTTAACTGGTAGTCACTAGGCTACTAGTCTTGGGTCATTTAGCTTCCTCTGTGTTGAACTGATACATCAGTTGCTTCCGCTAACTCTAGGGAAGTCCATATTAGGAGATACACACATGTGAGACAAAGTAGCCTGCTGGACGCCTATGTTTTGGAACATGCTGTGCGTAAGATAACCTGCTGTTAGAACTGCTGAATTGTGTTTAAGATTGTATATAAGCAGGGGGAGCGCCCCCCTGCCTTCAGAGTTGTCATGCTTGAATGAGACTCTCATGTCTGTGTCTGTCTGTGTCTGTCTTGTATCTGTCTTTGTCCTATTTATATATATTTATATTTTTGTAATAAATTAATCATTTAACCACGTCTGAGTCCTCATCCATTTATTAGAAAATTTCCACGACACTGGCAAGACTCCTTCTGCCGTTTGTCAACAGTTTTAAGGCTTTTTATGCTCCTAGCTAGGTTTAGAGATCGAATAGAATGAATAAAGCCATGACTGATTCTGTGATGGATTAGATCTTGTTCACATAGAACATCATGGAAAGCCCCAGTCTTTTAAATGCTTTGATCAATGTAGGAAATAGGAAAGAATGAAACGTTTAAGTGTGTACATAAATATACTGCATTTCAGGCAAAATACAACTAAACCTGTCTACCCACACTGTCTATAATGCCATACCAACAGGTGGAGCTCAAGCACTGAGAAGCTACTGTGAAGCAAATTGTAATAATTGCTTGTTTTATTTCTTCTTTTTTTCCACAAAATGTATCAGGGGAGAGCGCGAACGCAGTCCCCCACTACCAGAAATTATGCAGTCGAGATTCCCGCATTTGGGGAATTCGCAAGGGTCAGCACAGCCTGAGCCTCACCTTGGGCGAACCACCTTCCTGATCATGGTCTCACCCCTGCCAGGTAAGTATGACTTGGAAATGCAGCTGTACAAGAACCCTTTCCCCTTGTCAGAACACAGGAAAAGGAAAACATGGGCAGAGGGGAGGCCGGGTCAGGGCCTGACAGACAGGGGGCGGGGTTGCAGGGCAATGGGCGGGCACTTGATTACAGGAAAGGGAAAATGATTGGAAAACATTTTGGTCTTGCACGTCAAACTCAGCAAAGGACAAGAGTCCTTACGTGTAGCCCGCTCTAGAAGCACCCAGTGCGTATTGATTTTGCCGTCGCTGGCAATACTCCTTCTGCCGTTTGTCAACAGTTTTAAGGCTTTTTATGCTCCTAGCTAGGTTTAGAGATCGAATAGAATGAATAAAGCCATGACTGATTCTGTGATGGATTAGATCTTGTTCACATAGAACATCATGGAAAGCCCCAGTCTTTTAAATGCTTTGATCAATGTAGGAAATAGGAAAGAATGAAACGTTTAAGTGTGTACATAAATATACTGCATTTCAGGCAAAATACAACTAAACCTGTCTACCCACACTGTCTATAATGCCATACCAACAGGTGGAGCTCAAGCACTGAGAAGCTACTGTGAAGCAAATTGTAATAATTGCTTGTTTTATTTCTTCTTTTTTTCCACAAAATGTATCAGGGGAGAGCGCGAACGCAGTCCCCCACTACCAGAAATTCGCAAGGGTCAGCACAGCCTGAGTGCAATGGCTGAGCCTCACCTTGGGCGAACCACCTTCCTGATCATGGTCTCACCCCTGCCAGGTAAGTATGACTTGGAAATGCAGCTGTACAAGAACCCTTTCCCCTTGTCAGAACACAGGAAAAGGAAAACATGGGCAGAGGGGAGGGCGGGTCAGGGCCTGACAGACAGGGGGCGGGGTTGCAGGGCAATGGGCGGGCACTTGATTACAGGAAAGGGAAAATGATTGGAAAACATTTTGGTCTTGCACGTCAAACTCAGCAAAGGACAAGAGTCCTTACGTGTAGCCCGCTCTAGAAGCACCCAGTGCGTATTGATTTTGCCGTCGCTGGCAAGACTCCTTCTGCCGTTTGTCAACAGTTTTAAGGCTTTTTATGCTCCTAGCTAGGTTTAGAGATCGAATAGAATGAATAAAGCCATGACTGATTCTGTGATGGATTAGATCTTGTTCACATAGAACATCATGGAAAGCCCCAGTCTTTTAAATGCTTTGATCAATGTAGGAAATAGGAAAGAATGAAACGTTTAAGTGTGTATATAAATATACTGCATTTCAGGCAAAATACAACTAAACCTGTCTACCCACACTGTCTATAATGCCATACCAACAGGTGGAGCTCAAGCACTGAGAAGCTACTGTGAAGCAAATTGTAATAATTGCTTGTTTTATTTCTTCTTTTTTTCCACAAAATGTATCAGGGGAGAGCACGAACGCAGTCCCCCACTACCAGAAATTATGCAGTCGAGATTCCCGCATTTGGGGAATTCGCAAGGGTCAGCACAGCCTGAGTGCAATGGCTGAGCCTCACCTTGGGCAAACCACCTTCCTGATCATGGTCTCACCCCTGCCAGGTAAGTATGACTTGGAAATGCAGCTGTACAAGAACCCTTTCCCCTTGTCAGAACACAGGAAAAGGAAAACATGGGCAGAGGGGAGGGCGGGTCAGGGCCTGACAGACAGGGGGCGGGGTTGCAGGGCAATGGGCGGGCACTTGATTACAGGAAAGGGAAAATGATTGGAAAACATTTTGGTCTTGCACGTCAAACTCAGCAAAGGACAAGAGTCCTTACGTGTAGCCCGCTCTAGAAGCACCCAGTGCGTATTGATTTTGCCGTCGCTGGCAAGACTCCTTCTGCCGTTTGTCAACAGTTTTAAGGCTTTTTATGCTCCTAGCTAGGTTTAGAGATCGAATAGAATGAATAAAGCCATGACTGATTCTGTGATGGATTAGATCTTGTTCACATAGAACATCATGGAAAGCCCCAGTCTTTTAAATGCTTTGATCAATGTAGGAAATAGGAAAGAATGAAACGTTTAAGTGTGTACATAAATATACTGCATTTCAGGCAAAATACAACTAAACCTGTCTACCCACACTGTCTATAATGCCATACCAACAGGTGGAGCTCAAGCACTGAGAAGCTACTGTGAAGCAAATTGTAATAATTGCTTGTTTTATTTCTTCTTTTTTTCCACAAAATGTATCAGGGGAGAGCGCGAACGCAGTCCCCCACTACCAGAAATTATGCAGTCGAGATTCCCGCATTTGGGGAATTCGCAAGGGTCAGCACAGCCTGAGTGCAATGGCTGAGCCTCACCTTGGGCGAACCACCTTCCTGATCATGGTCTCACCCCTGCCAGGTAAGTATGACTTGGAAATGCAGCTGTACAAGAACCCTTTCCCCTTGTCAGAACACAGGAAAAGGAAAACATGGGCAGAGGGGAGGGCGGGTCAGGGCCTGACAGACAGGGGGCGGGGTTGCAGGGCAATGGGCGGGCACTTGATTACAGGAAAGGGAAAATGATTGGAAAACATTTTGGTCTTGCACGTCAAACTCAGCAAAGGACAAGAGTCCTTACGTGTAGCCCGCTCTAGAAGCACCCAGTGCGTATTGATTTTGCCGTCGCTGGCAAGACTCCTTCTGCCGTTTGTCAACAGTTTTAAGGCTTTTTATGCTCCTAGCTAGGTTTAGAGATCGAATAGAATGAATAAAGCCATGACTGATTCTGTGATGGATTAGATCTTGTTCACATAGAACATCATGGAAAGCCCCAGTCTTTTAAATGCTTTGATCAATGTAGGAAATAGGAAAGAATGAAACGTTTAAGTGTGTACATAAATATACTGCATTTCAGGCAAAATACAACTAAACCTGTCTACCCACACTGTCTATAATGCCATACCAACAGGTGGAGCTCAAGCACTGAGAAGCTACTGTGAAGCAAATTGTAATAATTGCTTGTTTTATTTCTTCTTTTTTTCCACAAAATGTATCAGGGGAGAGCGCGAACGCAGTCCCCCACTACCAGAAATTATGCAGTGGAGATTCCCGCATTTGGGGAATTCGCAAGGGTCAGCACAGCCTGAGTGCAATGGCTGAGCCTCACCTTGGGCGAACCACCTTCCTGATCATGGTCTCACCCCTGCCAGGTAAGTATGACTTGGAAATGCAGCTGTACAAGAACCCTTTCCCCTTGTCAGAACACAGGAAAAGGAAAACATGGGCAGAGGGGAGGGCGGGTCAGGGCCTGACAGACAGGGGGCGGGGTTGCAGGGCAATGGGCGGGCACTTGATTACAGGAAAGGGAAAATGATTGGAAAACATTTTGGTCTTGCACGTCAAACTCAGCAAAGGACAAGAGTCCTTACGTGTAGCCCGCTCTAGAAGCACCCAGTGCGTATTGATTTTGCCGTCGCTGGCAAGACTCCTTCTGCCGTTTGTCAACAGTTTTAAGGCTTTTTATGCTCCTAGCTAGGTTTAGAGATCGAATAGAATGAATAAAGCCATGACTGATTCTGTGATGGATTAGATCTTGTTCACATAGAACATCATGGAAAGCCCCAGTCTTTTAAATGCTTTGATCAATGTAGGAAATAGGAAAGAATGAAACGTTTAAGTGTGTACATAAATATACTGCATTTCAGGCAAAATACAACTAAACCTGTCTACCCACACTGTCTATAATGCCATACCAACAGGTGGAGCTCAAGCACTGAGAAGCTACTGTGAAGCAAATTGTAATAATTGCTTGTTTTATTTCTTCTTTTTTTCCACAAAATGTATCAGGGGAGAGCGCGAACGCAGTCCCCCACTACCAGAAATTATGCAGTTGAGATTCCCGCATTTGGGGAATTCGCAAGGGTCAGCACAGCCTGAGTGCAATGGCTGAGCCTCACCTTGGGCGAACCACCTTCCTGATCATGGTCTCACCCCTGCCAGGTAAGTATGACTTGGAAATGCAGCTGTACAAGAACCCTTTCCCCTTGTCAGAACACAGGAAAAGGAAAACATGGGCAGAGGGGAGGGCGGGTCAGGGCCTGACAGACAGGGGGCGGGGTTGCAGGGCAATGGGCGGGCACTTGATTACAGGAAAGGGAAAATGATTGGAAAACATTTTGGTCTTGCACGTCAAACTCAGCAAAGGACAGGAGTCCTTACGTGTAGCCCGCTCTAGAAGCACCCAGTGCGTATTGATTTTGCCGTCGCTGGCAAGACTCCTTCTGCCGTTTGTCAACAGTTTTAAGGCTTTTTATGCTCCTAGCTAGGTTTAGAGATCGAATAGAATGAATAAAGCCATGACTGATTCTGTGATGGATTAGATCTTGTTCACATAGAACATCATGGAAAGCCCCAGTCTTTTAAATGCTTTGATCAATGTAGGAAATAGGAAAGAATGAAACGTTTAAGTGTGTACATAAATATACTGCATTTCAGGCAAAATACAACTAAACCTGTCTACCCACACTGTCTATAATGCCATACCAACAGGTGGAGCTCAAGCACTGAGAAGCTACTGTGAAGCAAATTGTAATAATTGCTTGTTTTATTTCTTCTTTTTTTCCACAAAATGTATCAGGGGAGAGCGCGAACGCAGTCCCCCACTACCAGAAATTATGCAGTCGAGATTCCCGCATTTGGGGAATTCGCAAGGGTCAGCACAGCCTGAGTGCAATGGCTGAGCCTCACCTTGGGCAAACCACCTTCCTGATCATGGTCTCACCCCTGCCAGGTAAGTATGACTTGGAAATGCAGCTGTACAAGAACCCTTTCCCCTTGTCAGAACACAGGAAAAGGAAAACATGGGCAGAGGGGAGGGCGGGTCAGGGCCTGACAGACAGGGGGCGGGGTTGCAGGGCAATGGGCGGGCACTTGATTACAGGAAAGGGAAAATGATTGGAAAACATTTTGGTCTTGCACGTCAAACTCAGCAAAGGACAAGAGTCCTTACGTGTAGCCCGCTCTAGAAGCACCCAGTGCGTATTGATTTTGCCGTCGCTGGCAAGACTCCTTCTGCCGTTTGTCAACAGTTTTAAGGCTTTTTATGCTCCTAGCTAGGTTTAGAGATCGAATAGAATGAATAAAGCCATGACTGATTCTGTGATGGATTAGATCTTGTTCACATAGAACATCATGGAAAGCCCCAGTCTTTTAAATGCTTTGATCAATGTAGGAAATAGGAAAGAATGAAACGTTTAAGTGTGTACATAAATATACTGCATTTCAGGCAAAATACAACTAAACCTGTCTACCCACACTGTCTATAATGCCATACCAACAGGTGGAGCTCAAGCACTGAGAAGCTACTGTGAAGCAAATTGTAATAATTGCTTGTTTTATTTCTTCTTTTTTTCCACAAAATGTATCAGGGGAGAGCGCGAACGCAGTCCCCCACTACCAGAAATTATGCAGTCGAGATTCCCGCATTTGGGGAATTCGCAAGGGTCAGCACAGCCTGAGTGCAATGGCTGAGCCTCACCTTGGGCGAACCACCTTCCTGATCATGGTCTCACCCCTGCCAGGTAAGTATGACTTGGAAATGCAGCTGTACAAGAACCCTTTCCCCTTGTCAGAACACAGGAAAAGGAAAACATGGGCAGAGGGGAGGGCGGGTCAGGGCCTGACAGACAGGGGGCGGGGTTGCAGGGCAATGGGCGGGCACTTGATTACAGGAAAGGGAAAATGATTGGAAAACATTTTGGTCTTGCACGTCAAACTCAGCAAAGGACAAGAGTCCTTACGTGTAGCCCGCTCTAGAAGCACCCAGTGCGTATTGATTTTGCCGTCGCTGGCAAGACTCCTTCTGCCGTTTGTCAACAGTTTTAAGGCTTTTTATGCTCCTAGCTAGGTTTAGAGATCGAATAGAATGAATAAAGCCATGACTGATTCTGTGATGGATTAGATCTTGTTCACATAGAACATCATGGAAAGCCCCAGTCTTTTAAATGCTTTGATCAATGTAGGAAATAGGAAAGAATGAAACGTTTAAGTGTGTACATAAATATACTGCATTTCAGGCAAAATACAACTAAACCTGTCTACCCACACTGTCTATAATGCCATACCAACAGGTGGAGCTCAAGCACTGAGAAGCTACTGTGAAGCAAATTGTAATAATTGCTTGTTTTATTTCTTCTTTTTTTCCACAAAATGTATCAGGGGAGAGCGCGAACGCAGTCCCCCACTACCAGAAATTATGCAGTGGAGATTCCCGCATTTGGGGAATTCGCAAGGGTCAGCACAGCCTGAGTGCAATGGCTGAGCCTCACCTTGGGAGAACCACCTTCCTGATCATGGTCTCACCCCTGCCAGGTAAGTATGACTTGGAAATGCAGCTGTACAAGAACCCTTTCCCCTTGTCAGAACACAGGAAAAGGAAAACATGGGCAGAGGGGAGGGCGGGTCAGGGCCTGACAGACAGGGGGCGGGGTTGCAGGGCAATGGGCGGGCACTTGATTACAGGAAAGGGAAAATGATTGGAAAACATTTTGGTCTTGCACGTCAAACTCAGCAAAGGACAAGAGTCCTTACGTGTAGCCCGCTCTAGAAGCACCCAGTGCGTATTGATTTTGCCGTCGCTGGCAAGACTCCTTCTGCCGTTTGTCAACAGTTTTAAGGCTTTTTATGCTCCTAGCTAGGTTTAGAGATCGAATAGAATGAATAAAGCCATGACTGATTCTGTGATGGATTAGATCTTGTTCACATAGAACATCATGGAAAGCCCCAGTCTTTTAAATGCTTTGATCAATGTAGGAAATAGGAAAGAATGAAACGTTTAAGTGTGTACATAAATATACTGCATTTCAGGCAAAATACAACTAAACCTGTCTACCCACACTGTCTATAATGCCATACCAACAGGTGGAGCTCAAGCACTGAGAAGCTACTGTGAAGCAAATTGTAATAATTGCTTGTTTTATTTCTTCTTTTTTTCCACAAAATGTATCAGGGGAGAGCGCGAACGCAGTCCCCCACTACCAGAAATTATGCAGTTGAGATTCCCGCATTTGGGGAATTCGCAAGGGTCAGCACAGCCTGAGTGCAATGGCTGAGCCTCACCTTGGGCGAACCACCTTCCTGATCATGGTCTCACCCCTGCCAGGTAAGTATGACTTGGAAATGCAGCTGTACAAGAACCCTTTCCCCTTGTCAGAACACAGGAAAAGGAAAACATGGGCAGAGGGGAGGGCGGGTCAGGGCCTGACAGACAGGGGGCGGGGTTGCAGGGCAATGGGCGGGCACTTGATTACAGGAAAGGGAAAATGATTGGAAAACATTTTGGTCTTGCACGTCAAACTCAGCAAAGGACAGGAGTCCTTACGTGTAGCCCGCTCTAGAAGCACCCAGTGCGTATTGATTTTGCCGTCGCTGGCAAGACTCCTTCTGCCGTTTGTCAACAGTTTTAAGGCTTTTTATGCTCCTAGCTAGGTTTAGAGATCGAATAGAATGAATAAAGCCATGACTGATTCTGTGATGGATTAGATCTTGTTCACATAGAACATCATGGAAAGCCCCAGTCTTTTAAATGCTTTGATCAATGTAGGAAATAGGAAAGAATGAAACGTTTAAGTGTGTACATAAATATACTGCATTTCAGGCAAAATACAACTAAACCTGTCTACCCACACTGTCTATAATGCCATACCAACAGGTGGAGCTCAAGCACTGAGAAGCTACTGTGAAGCAAATTGTAATAATTGCTTGTTTTATTTCTTCTTTTTTTCCACAAAATGTATCAGGGGAGAGCGCGAACGCAGTCCCCCACTACCAGAAATTATGCAGTCGAGATTCCCGCATTTGGGGAATTCGCAAGGGTCAGCACAGCCTGAGTGCAATGGCTGAGCCTCACCTTGGGCGAACCACCTTCCTGATCATGGTCTCACCCCTGCCAGGTAAGTATGACTTGGAAATGCAGCTGTACAAGAACCCTTTCCCCTTGTCAGAACACAGGAAAAGGAAAACATGGGCAGAGGGGAGGGCGGGTCAGGGCCTGACAGACAGGGGGCGGGGTTGCAGGGCAATGGGCGGGCACTTGATTACAGGAAAGGGAAAATGATTGGAAAACATTTTGGTCTTGCACGTCAAACTCAGCAAAGGACAAGAGTCCTTACGTGTAGCCCGCTCTAGAAGCACCCAGTGCGTATTGATTTTGCCGTCGCTGGCAAGACTCCTTCTGCCGTTTGTCAACAGTTTTAAGGCTTTTTATGCTCCTAGCTAGGTTTAGAGATCGAATAGAATGAATAAAGCCATGACTGATTCTGTGATGGATTAGATCTTGTTCACATAGAACATCATGGAAAGCCCCAGTCTTTTAAATGCTTTGATCAATGTAGGAAATAGGAAAGAATGAAACGTTTAAGTGTGTACATAAATATACTGCATTTCAGGCAAAATACAACTAAACCTGTCTACCCACACTGTCTATAATGCCATACCAACAGGTGGAGCTCAAGCACTGAGAAGCTACTGTGAAGCAAATTGTAATAATTGCTTGTTTTATTTCTTCTTTTTTTCCACAAAATGTATCAGGGGAGAGCGCGAACGCAGTCCCCCACTACCAGAAATTATGCAGTCGAGATTCCCGCATTTGGGGAATTCGCAAGGGTCAGCACAGCCTGAGTGCAATGGCTGAGCCTCACCTTGGGCGAACCACCTTCCTGATCATGGTCTCACCCCTGCCAGGTAAGTATGACTTGGAAATGCAGCTGTACAAGAACCCTTTCCCCTTGTCAGAACACAGGAAAAGGAAAACATGGGCAGAGGGGAGGGCGGGTCAGGGCCTGACAGACAGGGGGCGGGGTTGCAGGGCAATGGGCGGGCACTTGATTACAGGAAAGGGAAAATGATTGGAAAACATTTTGGTCTTGCACGTCAAACTCAGCAAAGGACAAGAGTCCTTACGTGTAGCCCGCTCTAGAAGCACCCAGTGCGTATTGATTTTGCCGTCGCTGGCAAGACTCCTTCTGCCGTTTGTCAACAGTTTTAAGGCTTTTTATGCTCCTAGCTAGGTTTAGAGATCGAATAGAATGAATAAAGCCATGACTGATTCTGTGATGGATTAGATCTTGTTCACATAGAACATCATGGAAAGCCCCAGTCTTTTAAATGCTTTGATCAATGTAGGAAATAGGAAAGAATGAAACGTTTAAGTGTGTACATAAATATACTGCATTTCAGGCAAAATACAACTAAACCTGTCTACCCACACTGTCTATAATGCCATACCAACAGGTGGAGCTCAAGCACTGAGAAGCTACTGTGAAGCAAATTGTAATAATTGCTTGTTTTATTTCTTCTTTTTTTCCACAAAATGTATCAGGGGAGAGCGCGAACGCAGTCCCCCACTACCAGAAATTATGCAGTTGAGATTCCCGCATTTGGGGAATTCGCAAGGGTCAGCACAGCCTGAGTGCAATGGCTGAGCCTCACCTTGGGCGAACCACCTTCCTGATCATGGTCTCACCCCTGCCAGGTAAGTATGACTTGGAAATGCAGCTGTACAAGAACCCTTTCCCCTTGTCAGAACACAGGAAAAGGAAAACATGGGCAGAGGGGAGGGCGGGTCAGGGCCTGACAGACAGGGGGCGGGGTTGCAGGGCAATGGGCGGGCACTTGATTACAGGAAAGGGAAAATGATTGGAAAACATTTTGGTCTTGCACGTCAAACTCAGCAAAGGACAGGAGTCCTTACGTGTAGCCCGCTCTAGAAGCACCCAGTGCGTATTGATTTTGCCGTCGCTGGCAAGACTCCTTCTGCCGTTTGTCAACAGTTTTAAGGCTTTTTATGCTCCTAGCTAGGTTTAGAGATCGAATAGAATGAATAAAGCCATGACTGATTCTGTGATGGATTAGATCTTGTTCACATAGAACATCATGGAAAGCCCCAGTCTTTTAAATGCTTTGATCAATGTAGGAAATAGGAAAGAATGAAACGTTTAAGTGTGTACATAAATATACTGCATTTCAGGCAAAATACAACTAAACCTGTCTACCCACACTGTCTATAATGCCATACCAACAGGTGGAGCTCAAGCACTGAGAAGCTACTGTGAAGCAAATTGTAATAATTGCTTGTTTTATTTCTTCTTTTTTTCCACAAAATGTATCAGGGGAGAGCGCGAACGCAGTCCCCCACTACCAGAAATTATGCAGTCGAGATTCCCGCATTTGGGGAATTCGCAAGGGTCAGCACAGCCTGAGTGCAATGGCTGAGCCTCACCTTGGGCGAACCACCTTCCTGATCATGGTCTCACCCCTGCCAGGTAAGTATGACTTGGAAATGCAGCTGTACAAGAACCCTTTCCCCTTGTCAGAACACAGGAAAAGGAAAACATGGGCAGAGGGGAGGGCGGGTCAGGGCCTGACAGACAGGGGGCGGGGTTGCAGGGCAATGGGCGGGCACTTGATTACAGGAAAGGGAAAATGATTGGAAAACATTTTGGTCTTGCACGTCAAACTCAGCAAAGGACAAGAGTCCTTACGTGTAGCCCGCTCTAGAAGCACCCAGTGCGTATTGATTTTGCCGTCGCTGGCAAGACTCCTTCTGCCGTTTGTCAACAGTTTTAAGGCTTTTTATGCTCCTAGCTAGGTTTAGAGATCGAATAGAATGAATAAAGCCATGACTGATTCTGTGATGGATTAGATCTTGTTCACATAGAACATCATGGAAAGCCCCAGTCTTTTAAATGCTTTGATCAATGTAGGAAATAGGAAAGAATGAAACGTTTAAGTGTGTACATAAATATACTGCATTTCAGGCAAAATACAACTAAACCTGTCTACCCACACTGTCTATAATGCCATACCAACAGGTGGAGCTCAAGCACTGAGAAGCTACTGTGAAGCAAATTGTAATAATTGCTTGTTTTATTTCTTCTTTTTTTCCACAAAATGTATCAGGGGAGAGCGCGAACGCAGTCCCCCACTACCAGAAATTATGCAGTCGAGATTCCCGCATTTGGGGAATTCGCAAGGGTCAGCACAGCCTGAGTGCAATGGCTGAGCCTCACCTTGGGCGAACCACCTTCCTGATCATGGTCTCACCCCTGCCAGGTAAGTATGACTTGGAAATGCAGCTGTACAAGAACCCTTTCCCCTTGTCAGAACACAGGAAAAGGAAAACATGGGCAGAGGGGAGGGCGGGTCAGGGCCTGACAGACAGGGGGCGGGGTTGCAGGGCAATGGGCGGGCACTTGATTACAGGAAAGGGAAAATGATTGGAAAACATTTTGGTCTTGCACGTCAAACTCAGCAAAGGACAAGAGTCCTTACGTGTAGCCCGCTCTAGAAGCACCCAGTGCGTATTGATTTTGCCGTCGCTGGCAAGACTCCTTCTGCCGTTTGTCAACAGTTTTAAGGCTTTTTATGCTCCTAGCTAGGTTTAGAGATCGAATAGAATGAATAAAGCCATGACTGATTCTGTGATGGATTAGATCTTGTTCACATAGAACATCATGGAAAGCCCCAGTCTTTTAAATGCTTTGATCAATGTAGGAAATAGGAAAGAATGAAACGTTTAAGTGTGTACATAAATATACTGCATTTCAGGCAAAATACAACTAAACCTGTCTACCCACACTGTCTATAAAGCCATACCAACAGGTGAAGATCAAACACTGAGAAGCTACTGTGAATTTTAATAATTGCTTGTTTTATTTCTTCTTTTTTTCCACAAAATGTATCAGGGGAGAGCGCGAACACAGTCCCCCACTACCAGAAATTATGCAGTCGAGATTCCCGCATTTGGGGAATTCGCAAGGGTCAGCACAGCCTGAGTGCAATGACTGAGCCTCACCTTGGGCGAACCACCTTCCTGATCATGGTCTCACCCCTGCCAGGTAAGTATGACTTAGAAATGCAGCTGTACAAGAACCCTTTCCCCTTGTCAGAACACAGGAAAAGGAAAACATGGGCAGAGGGGAGGGCGGGTCAGGGCCTGACAGACAGGGGGCGGGGTTGCAGGGCAATGGGCGGGCACTTGATTACAGGAAAGGGAAAATGATTGGAAAACATTTTGGTCTTGCACGTCAAACTCAGCAAAGGACAAGAGTCCTTACGTGTAGCCCGCTCTAGAAGCACCCAGTGCGTATTGATTTTGCCGTCGCTGGCAAGACTCCTTCTGCCGTTTGTCAACAGTTTTAAGGCTTTTTATGCTCCTAGCTAGGTTTAGAGATCGAATAGAATGAATAAAGCCATGACTGATTCTGTGATGGATTAGATCTTGTTCACATAGAACATCATGGAAAGCCCCAGTCTTTTAAATGCTTTGATCAATGTAGGAAATAGGAAAGAATGAAACGTTTAAGTGTGTACATAAATATACTGCATTTCAGGCAAAATACAACTAAACCTGTCTACCCACACTGTCTATAATGCCATACCAACAGGTGGAGCTCAAGCACTGAGAAGCTACTGTGAAGCAAATTGTAATAATTGCTTGTTTTATTTCTTCTTTTTTTCCATAAAATGTATCAGGGGAGAGCGCGAACGCAGTGCCCCACTATCAGAAATTATGCAGTCGAGATTCCCGCATTTGGGGAATTCGCAAGGGTCAGCACAGCCTGAGTGCAATGGCTGAGCCTCACCTTGGGCAAACCACCTTCCTAATCATGGTCTCACCCCTGCCAGGTAAGTATGACTTGGAAATGCAGCTGTACAAGAACCCTTTCCCCTTGTCAGAACACAGGAAAAGGAAAACATGGGCAGAGGGGAGGGCGGGTCAGGGCCTGACAAACAGGGGGCGGGGTTGCAGGGCAATGGGCGGGCACTTGATTACAGGAAAGGGAAAATGATTGGAAAACATTTTGGTCTTGCACGTCAAACTCAGCAAAGGACAAGAGTCCTTACGTGTAGCCCGCTCTAGAAGCACCCAGTGCGTATTGATTTTGCCGTCGCTGGCAAGACTCCTTCTGCCGTTTGTCAACAGTTTTAAGGCTTTTTATGCTCCTAGCTAGGTTTAGAGATCGAATAGAATGAATAAAGCCATGACTGATTCTGTGATGGATTAGATCTTGTTCACATAGAACATCATGGAAAGCCCCAGTCTTTTAAATGCTTTGATCAATGTAGGAAATAGGAAAGAATGAAACGTTTAAGTGTGTACATAAATATACTGCATTTCAGGCAAAATACAACTAAACCTGTCTACCCACACTGTCTATAATGCCATACCAACAGGTGGAGCTCAAGCACTGAGAAGCTACTGTGAAGCAAATTGTAAT
Source organism: Brachyhypopomus gauderio (assembly GCF_052324685.1). Taxonomy (NCBI): domain Eukaryota; kingdom Metazoa; phylum Chordata; class Actinopteri; order Gymnotiformes; family Hypopomidae; genus Brachyhypopomus; species Brachyhypopomus gauderio. The sequence goes on from NW_027506870.1 coordinate 1,254,445, forward strand.
AATTGCTTGTTTTATTTCTTCTTTTTTTCCACAAAATGTATCAGGGGAGAGCGCGAACGCAGTCCCCCACTACCAGAAATTATGCAGTCGAGATTCCCGCATTTGGGGAATTCGCAAGGGTCAGCACAGCCTGAGTGCAATGGCTGAGCCTCACCTTGGGCGAACCACCTTCCTGATCATGGTCTCACCCCTGCCAGGTAAGTATGACTTGGAAATGCAGCTGTACAAGAACCCTTTCCCCTTGTCAGAACACAGGAAAAGGAAAACATGGGCAGAGGGGAGGGCGGGTCAGGGCCTGACAGACAGGGGGCGGGGTTGCAGGGCAATGGGCGGGCACTTGATTACAGGAAAGGGAAAATGATTGGAAAACATTTTGGTCTTGCACGTCAAACTCAGCAAAGGACAAGAGTCCTTACGTGTAGCCCGCTCTAGAAGCACCCAGTGCGTATTGATTTTGCCGTCGCTGGCAAGACTCCTTCTGCCGTTTGTCAACAGTTTTAAGGCTTTTTATGCTCCTAGCTAGGTTTAGAGATCGAATAGAATGAATAAAGCCATGACTGATTCTGTGATGGATTAGATCTTGTTCACATAGAACATCATGGAAAGCCCCAGTCTTTTAAATGCTTTGATCAATGTAGGAAATAGGAAAGAATGAAACGTTTAAGTGTGTACATAAATATACTGCATTTCAGGCAAAATACAACTAAACCTGTCTACCCACACTGTCTATAATGCCATACCAACAGGTGGAGCTCAAGCACTGAGAAGCTACTGTGAAGCAAATTGTAATAATTGCTTGTTTTATTTCTTCTTTTTTTCCACAAAATGTATCAGGGGAGAGCGCGAACGCAGTCCCCCACTACCAGAAATTATGCAGTCGAGATTCCCGCATTTGGGGAATTCGCAAGGGTCAGCACAGCCTGAGTGCAATGGCTGAGCCTCACCTTGGGCGAACCACCTTCCTGATCATGGTCTCACCCCTGCCAGGTAAGTATGACTTGGAAATGCAGCTGTACAAGAACCCTTTCCCCTTGTCAGAACACAGGAAAAGGAAAACATGGGCAGAGGGGAGGGCGGGTCAGGGCCTGACAGACAGGGGGCGGGGTTGCAGGGCAATGGGCGGGCACTTGATTACAGGAAAGGGAAAATGATTGGAAAACATTTTGGTCTTGCACGTCAAACTCAGCAAAGGACAAGAGTCCTTACGTGTAGCCCGCTCTAGAAGCACCCAGTGCGTATTGATTTTGCCGTCGCTGGCAAGACTCCTTCTGCCGTTTGTCAACAGTTTTAAGGCTTTTTATGCTCCTAGCTAGGTTTAGAGATCGAATAGAATGAATAAAGCCATGACTGATTCTGTGATGGATTAGATCTTGTTCACATAGAACATCATGGAAAGCCCCAGTCTTTTAAATGCTTTGATCAATGTAGGAAATAGGAAAGAATGAAACGTTTAAGTGTGTACATAAATATACTGCATTTCAGGCAAAATACAACTAAACCTGTCTACCCACACTGTCTATAATGCCATACCAACAGGTGGAGCTCAAGCACTGAGAAGCTACTGTGAAGCAAATTGTAATAATTGCTTGTTTTATTTCTTCTTTTTTTCCACAAAATGTATCAGGGGAGAGCGCGAACGCAGTCCCCCACTACCAGAAATTATGCAGTCGAGATTCCCGCATTTGGGGAATTCGCAAGGGTCAGCACAGCCTGAGTGCAATGGCTGAGCCTCACCTTGGGCGAACCACCTTCCTGATCATGGTCTCACCCCTGCCAGGTAAGTATGACTTGGAAATGCAGCTGTACAAGAACCCTTTCCCCTTGTCAGAACACAGGAAAAGGAAAACATGGGCAGAGGGGAGGGCGGGTCAGGGCCTGACAGACAGGGGGCGGGGTTGCAGGGCAATGGGCGGGCACTTGATTACAGGAAAGGGAAAATGATTGGAAAACATTTTGGTCTTGCACGTCAAACTCAGCAAAGGACAAGAGTCCTTACGTGTAGCCCGCTCTAGAAGCACCCAGTGCGTATTGATTTTGCCGTCGCTGGCAAGACTCCTTCTGCCGTTTGTCAACAGTTTTAAGGCTTTTTATGCTCCTAGCTAGGTTTAGAGATCGAATAGAATGAATAAAGCCATGACTGATTCTGTGATGGATTAGATCTTGTTCACATAGAACATCATGGAAAGCCCCAGTCTTTTAAATGCTTTGATCAATGTAGGAAATAGGAAAGAATGAAACGTTTAAGTGTGTACATAAATATACTGCATTTCAGGCAAAATACAACTAAACCTGTCTACCCACACTGTCTATAATGCCATACCAACAGGTGGAGCTCAAGCACTGAGAAGCTACTGTGAAGCAAATTGTAATAATTGCTTGTTTTATTTCTTCTTTTTTTCCACAAAATGTATCAGGGGAGAGCGCGAACGCAGTCCCCCACTACCAGAAATTATGCAGTCGAGATTCCCGCATTTGGGGAATTCGCAAGGGTCAGCACAGCCTGAGTGCAATGGCTGAGCCTCACCTTGGGCGAACCACCTTCCTGATCATGGTCTCACCCCTGCCAGGTAAGTATGACTTGGAAATGCAGCTGTACAAGAACCCTTTCCCCTTGTCAGAACACAGGAAAAGGAAAACATGGGCAGAGGGGAGGGCGGGTCAGGGCCTGACAGACAGGGGGCGGGGTTGCAGGGCAATGGGCGGGCACTTGATTACAGGAAAGGGAAAATGATTGGAAAACATTTTGGTCTTGCACGTCAAACTCAGCAAAGGACAAGAGTCCTTACGTGTAGCCCGCTCTAGAAGCACCCAGTGCGTATTGATTTTGCCGTCGCTGGCAAGACTCCTTCTGCCGTTTGTCAACAGTTTTAAGGCTTTTTATGCTCCTAGCTAGGTTTAGAGATCGAATAGAATGAATAAAGCCATGACTGATTCTGTGATGGATTAGATCTTGTTCACATAGAACATCATGGAAAGCCCCAGTCTTTTAAATGCTTTGATCAATGTAGGAAATAGGAAAGAATGAAACGTTTAAGTGTGTACATAAATATACTGCATTTCAGGCAAAATACAACTAAACCTGTCTACCCACACTGTCTATAATGCCATACCAACAGGTGGAGCTCAAGCACTGAGAAGCTACTGTGAAGCAAATTGTAATAATTGCTTGTTTTATTTCTTCTTTTTTTCCACAAAATGTATCAGGGGAGAGCGCGAACGCAGTCCCCCACTACCAGAAATTATGCAGTCGAGATTCCCGCATTTGGGGAATTCGCAAGGGTCAGCACAGCCTGAGTGCAATGGCTGAGCCTCACCTTGGGCGAACCACCTTCCTGATCATGGTCTCACCCCTGCCAGGTAAGTATGACTTGGAAATGCAGCTGTACAAGAACCCTTTCCCCTTGTCAGAACACAGGAAAAGGAAAACATGGGCAGAGGGGAGGGCGGGTCAGGGCCTGACAGACAGGGGGCGGGGTTGCAGGGCAATGGGCGGGCACTTGATTACAGGAAAGGGAAAATGATTGGAAAACATTTTGGTCTTGCACGTCAAACTCAGCAAAGGACAAGAGTCCTTACGTGTAGCCCGCTCTAGAAGCACCCAGTGCGTATTGATTTTGCCGTCGCTGGCAAGACTCCTTCTGCCGTTTGTCAACAGTTTTAAGGCTTTTTATGCTCCTAGCTAGGTTTAGAGATCGAATAGAATGAATAAAGCCATGACTGATTCTGTGATGGATTAGATCTTGTTCACATAGAACATCATGGAAAGCCCCAGTCTTTTAAATGCTTTGATCAATGTAGGAAATAGGAAAGAATGAAACGTTTAAGTGTGTACATAAATATACTGCATTTCAGGCAAAATACAACTAAACCTGTCTACCCACACTGTCTATAATGCCATACCAACAGGTGGAACTCAAGCACTGAGAAGCTACTGTGAAGCAAATTGTAATAATTGCTTGTTTTATTTCTTCTTTTTTTCCACAAAATGTATCAGGGGAGAGCGCGAACGCAGTCCCCCACTACCAGAAATTATGCAGTCGAGATTCCCGCATTTGGGGAATTCGCAAGGGTCAGCACAGCCTGAGTGCAATGGCTGAGCCTCACCTTGGGCGAACCACCTTCCTGATCATGGTCTCACCTCTGCCAGGTAAGTATGACTTGGAAATGCAGCTGTACAAGAACCCTTTCCCCTTGTCAGAACACAGGAAAAGGAAAACATGGGCAGAGGGGAGGGCGGGTCAGGGCCTGACAGACAGGGGGAGGGGTTGCAGGGCAATGGGCGGGCACTTGATTACAGGAAAGGGAAAATGATTGGAAAACATTTTGGTCTTGCACGTCAAACTCAGCAAAGGACAAGAGTCCTTACGTGTAGCCCGCTCTAGAAGCACCCAGTGCGTATTGATTTTGCCGTCGCTGGCAAGACTCCTTCTGCCGTTTGTCAACAGTTTTAAGGCTTTTTATGCTCCTAGCTAGGTTTAGAGATCGAATAGAATGAATAAAGCCATGACTGATTCTGTGATGGATTAGATCTTGTTCACATAGAACATCATGGAAAGCCCCAGTCTTTTAAATGCTTTGATCAATGTAGGAAATAGGAAAGAATGAAACGTTTAAGTGTGTACATAAATATACTGCATTTCAGGCAAAATACAACTAAACCTGTCTACCCACACTGTCTATAATGCCATACCAACAGGTGGAGCTCAAGCACTGAGAAGCTACTGTGAAGCAAATTGTAATAATTGCTTGTTTTATTTCTTCTTTTTTTCCACAAAATGTATCAGGGGAGAGCGCGAACGCAGTCCCCCACTACCAGAAATTATGCAGTCGAGATTCCCGCATTTGGGGAATTCGCAAGGGTCAGCACAGCCTGAGTGCAATGGCTGAGCCTCACCTTGGGCGAACCACCTTCCTGATCATGGTCTCACCCCTGCCAGGTAAGTATGACTTGGAAATGCAGCTGTACAAGAACCCTTTCCCCTTGTCAGAACACAGGAAAAGGAAAACATGGGCAGAGGGGAGGGCGGGTCAGGGCCTGACAGACAGGGGGCGGGGTTGCAGGGCAATGGGCGGGCACTTGATTACAGGAAAGGGAAAATGATTGGAAAACATTTTGGTCTTGCACGTCAAACTCAGCAAAGGACAAGAGTCCTTACGTGTAGCCCGCTCTAGAAGCACCCAGTGCGTATTGATTTTGCCGTCGCTGGCAAGACTCCTTCTGCCGTTTGTCAACAGTTTTAAGGCTTTTTATGCTCCTAGCTAGGTTTAGAGATCGAATAGAATGAATAAAGCCATGACTGATTCTGTGATGGATTAGATCTTGTTCACATAGAACATCATGGAAAGCCCCAGTCTTTTAAATGCTTTGATCAATGTAGGAAATAGGAAAGAATGAAACGTTTAAGTGTGTACATAAATATACTGCATTTCAGGCAAAATACAACTAAACCTGTCTACCCACACTGTCTATAATGCCATACCAACAGGTGGAGCTCAAGCACTGAGAAGCTACTGTGAAGCAAATTGTAATAATTGCTTGTTTTATTTCTTCTTTTTTTCCACAAAATGTATCAGGGGAGAGCGCGAACGCAGTCCCCCACTACCAGAAATTATGCAGTCGAGATTCCCGCATTTGGGGAATTCGCAAGGGTCAGCACAGCCTGAGTGCAATGGCTGAGCCTCACCTTGGGCGAACCACCTTCCTGATCATGGTCTCACCCCTGCCAGGTAAGTATGACTTGGAAATGCAGCTGTACAAGAACCCTTTCCCCTTGTCAGAACACAGGAAAAGGAAAACATGGGCAGAGGGGAGGGCGGGTCAGGGCCTGACAGACAGGGGGCGGGGTTGCAGGGCAATGGGCGGGCACTTGATTACAGGAAAGGGAAAATGATTGGAAAACATTTTGGTCTTGCACGTCAAACTCAGCAAAGGACAAGAGTCCTTACGTGTAGCCCGCTCTAGAAGCACCCAGTGCGTATTGATTTTGCCGTCGCTGGCAAGACTCCTTCTGCCGTTTGTCAACAGTTTTAAGGCTTTTTATGCTCCTAGCTAGGTTTAGAGATCGAATAGAATGAATAAAGCCATGACTGATTCTGTGATGGATTAGATCTTGTTCACATAGAACATCATGGAAAGCCCCAGTCTTTTAAATGCTTTGATCAATGTAGGAAATAGGAAAGAATGAAACGTTTAAGTGTGTACATAAATATACTGCATTTCAGGCAAAATACAACTAAACCTGTCTACCCACACTGTCTATAATGCCATACCAACAGGTGGAGCTCAAGCACTGAGAAGCTACTGTGAAGCAAATTGTAATAATTGCTTGTTTTATTTCTTCTTTTTTTCCACAAAATGTATCAGGGGAGAGCGCGAACGCAGTCCCCCACTACCAGAAATTATGCAGTCGAGATTCCCGCATTTGGGGAATTCGCAAGGGTCAGCACAGCCTGAGTGCAATGGCTGAGCCTCACCTTGGGCGAACCACCTTCCTGATCATGGTCTCACCCCTGCCAGGTAAGTATGACTTGGAAATGCAGCTGTACAAGAACCCTTTCCCCTTGTCAGAACACAGGAAAAGGAAAACATGGGCAGAGGGGAGGGCGGGTCAGGGCCTGACAGACAGGGGGCGGGGTTGCAGGGCAATGGGCGGGCACTTGATTACAGGAAAGGGAAAATGATTGGAAAACATTTTGGTCTTGCACGTCAAACTCAGCAAAGGACAAGAGTCCTTACGTGTAGCCCGCTCTAGAAGCACCCAGTGCGTATTGATTTTGCCGTCGCTGGCAAGACTCCTTCTGCCGTTTGTCAACAGTTTTAAGGCTTTTTATGCTCCTAGCTAGGTTTAGAGATCGAATAGAATGAATAAAGCCATGACTGATTCTGTGATGGATTAGATCTTGTTCACATAGAACATCATGGAAAGCCCCAGTCTTTTAAATGCTTTGATCAATGTAGGAAATAGGAAAGAATGAAACGTTTAAGTGTGTACATAAATATACTGCATTTCAGGCAAAATACAACTAAACCTGTCTACCCACACTGTCTATAATGCCATACCAACAGGTGGAGCTCAAGCACTGAGAAGCTACTGTGAAGCAAATTGTAATAATTGCTTGTTTTATTTCTTCTTTTTTTCCACAAAATGTATCAGGGGAGAGCGCGAACGCAGTCCCCCACTACCAGAAATTATGCAGTCGAGATTCCCGCATTTGGGGAATTCGCAAGGGTCAGCACAGCCTGAGTGCAATGGCTGAGCCTCACCTTGGGCGAACCACCTTCCTGATCATGGTCTCACCCCTGCCAGGTAAGTATGACTTGGAAATGCAGCTGTACAAGAACCCTTTCCCCTTGTCAGAACACAGGAAAAGGAAAACATGGGCAGAGGGGAGGGCGGGTCAGGGCCTGACAGACAGGGGGCGGGGTTGCAGGGCAATGGGCGGGCACTTGATTACAGGAAAGGGAAAATGATTGGAAAACATTTTGGTCTTGCACGTCAAACTCAGCAAAGGACAAGAGTCCTTACGTGTAGCCCGCTCTAGAAGCACCCAGTGCGTATTGATTTTGCCGTCGCTGGCAAGACTCCTTCTGCCGTTTGTCAACAGTTTTAAGGCTTTTTATGCTCCTAGCTAGGTTTAGAGATCGAATAGAATGAATAAAGCCATGACTGATTCTGTGATGGATTAGATCTTGTTCACATAGAACATCATGGAAAGCCCCAGTCTTTTAAATGCTTTGATCAATGTAGGAAATAGGAAAGAATGAAACGTTTAAGTGTGTACATAAATATACTGCATTTCAGGCAAAATACAACTAAACCTGTCTACCCACACTGTCTATAATGCCATACCAACAGGTGGAGCTCAAGCACTGAGAAGCTACTGTGAAGCAAATTGTAATAATTGCTTGTTTTATTTCTTCTTTTTTTCCACAAAATGTATCAGGGGAGAGCGCGAACGCAGTCCCCCACTACCAGAAATTATGCAGTCGAGATTCCCGCATTTGGGGAATTCGCAAGGGTCAGCACAGCCTGAGTGCAATGGCTGAGCCTCACCTTGGGCGAACCACCTTCCTGATCATGGTCTCACCCCTGCCAGGTAAGTATGACTTGGAAATGCAGCTGTACAAGAACCCTTTCCCCTTGTCAGAACACAGGAAAAGGAAAACATGGGCAGAGGGGAGGGCGGGTCAGGGCCTGACAGACAGGGGGCGGGGTTGCAGGGCAATGGGCGGGCACTTGATTACAGGAAAGGGAAAATGATTGGAAAACATTTTGGTCTTGCACGTCAAACTCAGCAAAGGACAAGAGTCCTTACGTGTAGCCCGCTCTAGAAGCACCCAGTGCGTATTGATTTTGCCGTCGCTGGCAAGACTCCTTCTGCCGTTTGTCAACAGTTTTAAGGCTTTTTATGCTCCTAGCTAGGTTTAGAGATCGAATAGAATGAATAAAGCCATGACTGATTCTGTGATGGATTAGATCTTGTTCACATAGAACATCATGGAAAGCCCCAGTCTTTTAAATGCTTTGATCAATGTAGGAAATAGGAAAGAATGAAACATTTAAGTGTGTACATAAATATACTGCATTTCAGGCAAAATACAACTAAACCTGTCTACCCACAATGTCTATAATGCCATACCAACAGGTGGAGCTCAAGCACTGAGAAGCTACTGTGAAGCAAGTTGTAATAATTGCTTGTTTTATTTCTTCTTTTTTTTCCACAAAATGTATCAGGGGAGAGCGCGAACGCAGTCCCCCACTACCAGAAATTATGCAGTCGAGATTCCCGCATTTGGGGAATTCGCAAGGGTCAGCACAGCCTGAGTGCAATGGCTGAGCCTCACCTTGGGCGAACCACCTTCCTGATCATGGTCTCACCCCTGCCAGGTAAGTATGACTTGGAAATGCAGCTGTACAAGAACCCTTTCCCCTTGTCAGAACACAGGAAAAGGAAAACATGGGCAGAGGGGAGGGCGGGTCAGGGCCTGACAGACAGGGGGCGGGGTTGCAGGGCAATGGGCGGGCACTTGATTACAGGAAAGGGAAAATGATTGGAAAACATTTTGGTCTTGCACGTCAAACTCAGCAAAGGACAAGAGTCCTTACGTGTAGCCCGCTCTAGAAGCACCCAGTGCGTATTGATTTTGCCGTCGCTGGCAAGACTCCTTCTGCCGTTTGTCAACAGTTTTAAGGCTTTTTATGCTCCTAGCTAGGTTTAGAGATCGAATAGAATGAATAAAGCCATGACTGATTCTGTGATGGATTAGATCTTGTTCACATAGAACATCATGGAAAGCCCCAGTCTTTTAAATGCTTTGATCAATGTAGGAAATAGGAAAGAATGAAACGTTTAAGTGTGTACATAAATATACTGCATTTCAGGCAAAATACAACTAAACCTGTCTACCCACACTGTCTATAATGCCATACCAACAGGTGGAGCTCAAGCACTGAGAAGCTACTGTGAAGCAAGTTGTTATAATTGCTTGTTTTATTTCTTCTTTTTTTCCACAAAATGTATCAGGGGAGAGCGCGAACGCAGTCCCCCACTACCAGAAATTATGCAGTCGAGATTCCCACATTTGGGGAATTCGCAAGGGTCAGCATAGCCTGAGTGCAATGGCTGAGCCTCACCTTGGGCGAACCACCTTCCTGATCATGGTCTCACCCCTGCCAGGTAAGTATGACTTGGAAATGCAGCTGTACAAGAACCCTTTCCCCTTGTCAGAACACAGGAAAAGGAAAACATGGGCAGAGGGGAGGGCGGGTCAGGGCCTGACAGACAGGGGGCGGGGTTGCAGGGCAATGGGCGGGCACTTGATTACAGGAAAGGGAAAATGATTGGAAAACATTTTGGTCTTGCACGTCAAATTCAGCAAAGGACAAGAGTCCTTACGTGTAGCCCGCTCTAGAAGCACCCAGTGCGTATTGATTTTGCCGTCGCTGGCAAGACTCCTTCTGCCGTTTGTCAACAGTTTTGAGGCTTTTTATGCTCCTAGCTAGGTTTAGAGATCGAATAGAATGAATAAAGCCATGACTGATTCTGTGATGGATTAGATCTTGTTCACATAGAACATCATGGAAAGCCCCAGTCTTTTAAATGCTTTGATCAATGTAGGAAATAGGAAAGAATGAAACGTTTAAGTGTGTACATAAATATACTGCATTTCAGGCAAAATACAACTAAACCTGTCTACCCACAATGTCTATAATGCCATACCAACAGGTGGAGCTCAAGCACTGAGAAGCTACTGTGAAGCAAGTTGTAATAATTGCTTGTTTTATTTCTTCTTTTTTTTCCACAAAATGTATCAGGGGAGAGCGCGAACGCAGTCCCCCACTACCAGAAATTATGCAGTCGAGATTCCCGCATTTGGGGAATTCGCAAGGGTCAGCACAGCCTGAGTGCAATGGCTGAGCCTCACCTTGGGCGAACCACCTTCCTGATCATGGTCTCACCCCTGCCAGGTAAGTATGACTTGGAAATGCAGCTGTACAAGAACCCTTTCCCCTTGTCAGAACACAGGAAAAGGAAAACATGGGCAGAGGGGAGGGCGGGTCAGGGCCTGACAGACAGGGGGCGGGGTTGCAGGGCAATGGGCGGGCACTTGATTACAGGAAAGGGAAAATGATTGGAAAACATTTTGGTCTTGCACGTCAAACTCAGCAAAGGACAAGAGTCCTTACGTGTAGCCCGCTCTAGAAGCACCCAGTGCGTATTGATTTTGCCGTCGCTGGCAAGACTCCTTCTGCCGTTTGTCAACAGTTTTAAGGCTTTTTATGCTCCTAGCTAGGTTTAGAGATCGAATAGAATGAATAAAGCCATGACTGATTCTGTGATGGATTAGATCTTGTTCACATAGAACATCATGGAAAGCCCCAGTCTTTTAAATGCTTTGATCAATGTAGGAAATAGGAAAGAATGAAACGTTTAAGTGTGTACATAAATATACTGCATTTCAGGCAAAATACAACTAAACCTGTCTACCCACACTGTCTATAATGCCATACCAACAGGTGGAGCTCAAGCACTGAGAAGCTACTGTGAAGCAAGTTGTAATAATTGCTTGTTTTATTTCTTCTTTTTTTCCACAAAATGTATCAGGGGAGAGCGCGAACGCAGTCCCCCACTACCAGAAATTATGCAGTCGAGATTCCCGCATTTGGGGAATTCGCAAGGGTCAGCATAGCCTGAGTGCAATGGCTGAGCCTCACCTTGGGCGAACCACCTTCCTGATCATGGTCTCACCCCTGCCAGGTAAGTATGACTTGGAAATGCAGCTGTACAAGAACCCTTTCCCCTTGTCAGAACACAGGAAAAGGAAAACATGGGCAGAGGGGAGGGCGGGTCAGGGCCTGACAGACAGGGGGCGGGGTTGCAGGGCAATGGGCGGGCACTTGATTACAGGAAAGGGAAAATGATTGGAAAACATTTTGGTCTTGCACGTCAAACTCAGCAAAGGACAAGAGTCCTTACGTGTAGCCCGCTCTAGAAGCACCCAGTGTGTATTGATTTTGCCGTCGCTGGCAAGACTCCTTCTGCCGTTTGTCAACAGTTTTAAGGCTTTTTATGCTCCTAGCTAGGTTTAGAGATCGAATAGAATGAATAAAGCCATGACTGATTCTGTGATGGATTAGATCTTGTTCACATAGAACATCATGGAAAGCCCCAGTCTTTTAAATGCTTTGATCAATGTAGGAAATAGGAAAGAATGAAACGTTTAAGTGTGTACATAAATATACTGCATTTCAGGCAAAATACAACTAAACCTGTCTACCCACACTGTCTATAATGCCATACCAACAGGTGGAGCTCAAGCACTGAGAAGCTACTGTGAAGCAAGTTGTAATAATTGCTTGTTTTATTTCTTCTTTTTTTCCACAAAATGTATCAGGGGAGAGCGCGAACGCAGTCCCCCACTACCAGAAATTATGCAGTCGAGATTCCCGCATTTGGGGAATTCGCAAGGGTCAGCATAGCCTGAGTGCAATGGCTGAGCCTCACCTTGGGCGAACCACCTTCCTGATCATGGTCTCACCCCTGCCAGGTAAGTATGACTTGGAAATGCAGCTGTACAAGAACCCTTTCCCCTTGTCAGAACACAGGAAAAGGAAAACATGGGCAGAGGGGAGGGCGGGTCAGGGCCTGACAGACAGGGGGCGGGGTTGCAGGGCAATGGGCGGGCACTTGATTACAGGAAAGGGAAAATGATTGGAAAACATTTTGGTCTTGCACGTCAAACTCAGCAAAGGACAAGAGTCCTTACGTGTAGCCCGCTCTAGAAGCACCCAGTGTGTATTGATTTTGCCGTCGCTGGCAAGACTCCTTCTGCCGTTTGTCAACAGTTTTAAGGCTTTTTATGCTCCTAGCTAGGTTTAGAGATCGAATAGAATGAATAAAGCCATGACTGATTCTGTGATGGATTAGATCTTGTTCACATAGAACATCATGGAAAGCCCCAGTCTTTTAAATGCTTTGATCAATGTAGGAAATAGGAAAGAATGAAACGTTTAAGTGTGTACATAAATATACTGCATTTCAGGCAAAATACAACTAAACATGTCTACCCACACTGTCTATAATGCCATACCAACAGGTGGAGCTCAAGCACTGAGAAGCTACTGTGAAGCAAGTTGTAATAATTGCTTGTTTTATTTCTTCTTTTTTTCCACAAAATGTATCAGGGGAGAGCGCGAACGCAGTCCCCCACTACCAGAAATTATGCAGTCGAGATTCCCGCATTTGGGGAATTCGCAAGGGTCAGCATAGCCTGAGTGCAATGGCTGAGCCTCACCTTGGGCGAACCACCTTCCTGATCATGGTCTCACCCCTGCCAGGTAAGTATGACTTGGAAATGCAGCTGTACAAGAACCCTTTCCCCTTGTCAGAACACAGGAAAAGGAAAACATGGGCAGAGGGGAGGGCGGGTCAGGGCCTGACAGACAGGGGGCGGGGTTGCAGGGCAATGGGCGGGCACTTGATTACAGGAAAGGGAAAATGATTGGAAAACATTTTGGTCTTGCACGTCAAACTCAGCAAAGGACAAGAGTCCTTACGTGTAGCCCGCTCTAGAAGCACCCAGTGTGTATTGATTTTGCCGTCGCTGGCAAGACTCCTTCTGCCGTTTGTCAACAGTTTTAAGGCTTTTTATGCTCCTAGCTAGGTTTAGAGATCGAATAGAATGAATAAAGCCATGACTGATTCTGTGATGGATTAGATCTTGTTCACATAGAACATCATGGAAAGCCCCAGTCTTTTAAATGCTTTGATCAATGTAGGAAATAGGAAAGAATGAAACGTTTAAGTGTGTACATAAATATACTGCATTTCAGGCAAAATACAACTAAACCTGTCTACCCACACTGTCTATAATGCCATACCAACAGGTGGAGCTCAAGCACTGAGAAGCTACTGTGAAGCAAGTTGTAATAATTGCTTGTTTTATTTCTTCTTTTTTTCCACAAAATGTATCAGGGGAGAGCACGAACGCAGTCCCCCACTACCAGAAATTATGCAGTCGAGATTCCCGCATTTGGGGAATTCGCAAGGGTCAGCATAGCCTGAGTGCAATGGCTGAGCCTCACCTTGGGCGAACCACCTTCCTGATCATGGTCTCACCCCTGCCAGGTAAGTATGACTTGGAAATGCAGCTGTACAAGAACCCTTTCCCCTTGTCAGAACACAGGAAAAGGAAAACATGGGCAGAGGGGAGGGCGGGTCAGGGCCTGACAGACAGGGGGCGGGGTTGCAGGGCAATGGGCGGGCACTTGATTACAGGAAAGGGAAAATGATTGGAAAACATTTTGGTCTTGCACGTCAAACTCAGCAAAGGACAAGAGTCCTTACGTGTAGCCCGCTCTAGAAGCACCCAGTGTGTATTGATTTTGCCGTCGCTGGCAAGACTCCTTCTGCCGTTTGTCAACAGTTTTAAGGCTTTTTATGCTCCTAGCTAGGTTTAGAGATCGAATAGAATGAATAAAGCCATGACTGATTCTGTGATGGATTAGATCTTGTTCACATAGAACATCATGGAAAGCCCCAGTCTTTTAAATGCTTTGATCAATGTAGGAAATAGGAAAGAATGAAACGTTTAAGTGTGTACATAAATATACTGCATTTCAGGCAAAATACAACTAAACCTGTCTACCCACACTGTCTATAATGCCATACCAACAGGTGGAGCTCAAGCACTGAGAAGCTACTGTGAAGCAAGTTGTAATAATTGCTTGTTTTATTTCTTCTTTTTTTCCACAAAATGTATCAGGGGAGAGCGCGAACGCAGTCCCCCACTACCAGAAATTATGCAGTCGAGATTCCCGCATTTGGGGAATTCGCAAGGGTCAGCATAGCCTGAGTGCAATGGCTGAGCCTCACCTTGGGCGAACCACCTTCCTGATCATGGTCTCACCCCTGCCAGGTAAGTATGACTTGGAAATGCAGCTGTACAAGAACCCTTTCCCCTTGTCAGAACACAGGAAAAGGAAAACATGGGCAGAGGGGAGGGCGGGTCAGGGCCTGACAGACAGGGGGCGGGGTTGCAGGGCAATGGGCGGGCACTTGATTACAGGAAAGGGAAAATGATTGGAAAACATTTTGGTCTTGCACGTCAAACTCAGCAAAGGACAAGAGTCCTTACGTGTAGCCCGCTCTAGAAGCACCCAGTGTGTATTGATTTTGCCGTCGCTGGCAAGACTCCTTCTGCCGTTTGTCAACAGTTTTAAGGCTTTTTATGCTCCTAGCTAGGTTTAGAGATCGAATAGAATGAATAAAGCCATGACTGATTCTGTGATGGATTAGATCTTGTTCACATAGAACATCATGGAAAGCCCCAGTCTTTTAAATGCTTTGATCAATGTAGGAAATAGGAAAGAATGAAACGTTTAAGTGTGTACATAAATATACTGCATTTCAGGCAAAATACAACTAAACCTGTCTACCCACACTGTCTATAATGCCATACCAACAGGTGGAGCTCAAGCACTGAGAAGCTACTGTGAAGCAAGTTGTAATAATTGCTTGTTTTATTTCTTCTTTTTTTCCACAAAATGTATCAGGGGAGAGCGCGAACGCAGTCCCCCACTACCAGAAATTATGCAGTCGAGATTCCCGCATTTGGGGAATTCGCAAGGGTCAGCATAGCCTGAGTGCAATGGCTGAGCCTCACCTTGGGCGAACCACCTTCCTGATCATGGTCTCACCCCTGCCAGGTAAGTATGACTTGGAAATGCAGCTGTACAAGAACCCTTTCCCCTTGTCAGAACACAGGAAAAGGAAAACATGGGCAGAGGGGAGGGCGGGTCAGGGCCTGACAGACAGGGGGCGGGGTTGCAGGGCAATGGGCGGGCACTTGATTACAGGAAAGGGAAAATGATTGGAAAACATTTTGGTCTTGCACGTCAAACTCAGCAAAGGACAAGAGTCCTTACGTGTAGCCCGCTCTAGAAGCACCCAGTGTGTATTGATTTTGCCGTCACTGGCAAGACTCCTTCTGCCGTTTGTCAACAGTTTTAAGGCTTTTTATGCTCCTAGCTAGGTTTAGAGATCGAATAGAATGAATAAAGCCATGACTGATTCTGTGATGGATTAGATCTTGTTCACATAGAACATCATGGAAAGCCCCAGTCTTTTAAATGCTTTGATCAATGTAGGAAATAGGAAAGAATGAAACGTTTAAGTGTGTACATAAATATACTGCATTTCAGGCAAAATACAACTAAACCTGTCTACCCACACTGTCTATAATGCCATACCAACAGGTGGAGCTCAAGCACTGAGAAGCTACTGTGAAGCAAGTTGTAATAATTGCTTGTTTTATTTCTTCTTTTTTTCCACAAAATGTATCAGGGGAGAGCGCGAACGCAGTCCCCCACTACCAGAAATTATGCAGTCGAGATTCCCGCATTTGGGGAATTCGCAAGGGTCAGCATAGCCTGAGTGCAATGGCTGAGCCTCACCTTGGGCGAACCACCTTCCTGATCATGGTCTCACCCCTGCCAGGTAAGTATGACTTGGAAATGCAGCTGTACAAGAACCCTTTCCCCTTGTCAGAACACAGGAAAAGGAAAACATGGGCAGAGGGGAGGGCGGGTCAGGGCCTGACAGACAGGGGGCGGGGTTGCAGGGCAATGGGCGGGCACTTGATTACAGGAAAGGGAAAATGATTGGAAAACATTTTGGTCTTGCACGTCAAACTCAGCAAAGGACAAGAGTCCTTACGTGTAGCCCGCTCTAGAAGCACCCAGTGTGTATTGATTTTGCCGTCGCTGGCAAGACTCCTTCTGCCGTTTGTCAACAGTTTTAAGGCTTTTTATGCTCCTAGCTAGGTTTAGAGATCGAATAGAATGAATAAAGCCATGACTGATTCTGTGATGGATTAGATCTTGTTCACATAGAACATCATGGAAAGCCCCAGTCTTTTAAATGCTTTGATCAATGTAGGAAATAGGAAAGAATGAAACGTTTAAGTGTGTACATAAATATACTGCATTTCAGGCAAAATACAACTAAACCTGTCTACCCACACTGTCTATAATGCCATACCAACAGGTGGAGCTCAAGCACTGAGAAGCTACTGTGAAGCAAGTTGTAATAATTGCTTGTTTTATTTCTTCTTTTTTTCCACAAAATGTATCAGGGGAGAGCGCGAACGCAGTCCCCCACTACCAGAAATTATGCAGTCGAGATTCCCGCATTTGGGGAATTCGCAAGGGTCAGCATAGCCTGAGTGCAATGGCTGAGCCTCACCTTGGGCGAACCACCTTCCTGATCATGGTCTCACCCCTGCCAGGTAAGTATGACTTGGAAATGCAGCTGTACAAGAACCCTTTCCCCTTGTCAGAACACAGGAAAAGGAAAACATGGGCAGAGGGGAGGGCGGGTCAGGGCCTGACAGACAGGGGGCGGGGTTGCAGGGCAATGGGCGGGCACTTGATTACAGGAAAGGGAAAATGATTGGAAAACATTTTGGTCTTGCACGTCAAACTCAGCAAAGGACAAGAGTCCTTACGTGTAGCCCGCTCTAGAAGCACCCAGTGTGTATTGATTTTGCCGTCGCTGGCAAGACTCCTTCTGCCGTTTGTCAACAGTTTTAAGGCTTTTTATGCTCCTAGCTAGGTTTAGAGATCGAATAGAATGAATAAAGCCATGACTGATTCTGTGATGGATTAGATCTTGTTCACATAGAACATCATGGAAAGCCCCAGTCTTTTAAATGCTTTGATCAATGTAGGAAATAGGAAAGAATGAAACGTTTAAGTGTGTACATAAATATACTGCATTTCAGGCAAAATACAACTAAACCTGTCTACCCACACTGTCTATAATGCCATACCAACAGGTGGAGCTCAAGCACTGAGAAGCTACTGTGAAGCAAGTTGTAATAATTGCTTGTTTTATTTCTTCTTTTTTTCCACAAAATGTATCAGGGGAGAGCGCGAACGCAGTCCCCCACTACCAGAAATTATGCAGTCGAGATTCCCGCATTTGGGGAATTCGCAAGGGTCAGCACAGCCTGAGTGCAATGGCTGAGCCTCACCTTGGGCGAACCACCTTCCTGATCATGGTCTCACCCCTGCCAGGTAAGTATGACTTGGAAATGCAGCTGTACAAGAACCCTTTCCCCTTGTCAGAACACAGGAAAAGGAAAACATGGGCAGAGGGGAGGGCGGGTCAGGGCCTGACAGACAGGGGGCGGGGTTGCAGGGCAATGGGCGGGCACTTGATTACAGGAAAGGGAAAATGATTGGAAAACATTTTGGTCTTGCACGTCAAACTCAGCAAAGGACAAGAGTCCTTACGTGTAGCCCGCTCTAGAAGCACCCAGTGTGTATTGATTTTGCCGTCGCTGGCAAGACTCCTTCTGCCGTTTGTCAACAGTTTTAAGGCTTTTTATGCTCCTAGCTAGGTTTAGAGATCGAATAGAATGAATAAAGCCATGACTGATTCTGTGATGGATTAGATCTTGTTCACATAGAACATCATGGAAAGCCCCAGTCTTTTAAATGCTTTGATCAATGTAGGAAATAGGAAAGAATGAAACGTTTAAGTGTGTACATAAATATACTGCATTTCAGGCAAAATACAACTAACCTGTCTACCCACACTGTCTATAATGCCATACCAACAGGTGGAGCTCAAGCACTGAGAAGCTACTGTGAAGCAAGTTGTAATAATTGCTTGTTTTATTTCTTCTTTTTTTCCACAAAATGTATCAGGGGAGAGCGCGAACGCAGTCCCCCACTACCAGAAATTATGCAGTCGAGATTCCCGCATTTGGGGAATTCGCAAGGGTCAGCACAGCCTGAGTGCAATGGCTGAGCCTCACCTTGGGCGAACCACCTTCCTGATCATGGTCTCACCCCTGCCAGGTAAGTATGACTTGGAAATGCAGCTGTACAAGAACCCTTTCCCCTTGTCAGAACACAGGAAAAGGAAAACATGGGCAGAGGGGAGGGCGGGTCAGGGCCTGACAGACAGGGGGCGGGGTTGCAGGGCAATGGGCGGGCACTTGATTACAGGAAAGGGAAAATGATTGGAAAACATTTTGGTCTTGCACGTCAAATTCAGCAAAGGACAAGAGTCCTTACGTGTAGCCCGCTCTAGAAGCACCCAGTGCGTATTGATTTTGCCGTCGCTGGCAAGACTCCTTCTGCCGTTTGTCAACAGTTTTGAGGCTTTTTATGCTCCTAGCTAGGTTTAGAGATCGAATAGAATGAATAAAGCCATGACTGATTCTGTGATGGATTAGATCTTGTTCACATAGAACATCATGGAAAGCCCCAGTCTTTTAAATGCTTTGATCAATGTAGGAAATAGGAAAGAATGAAACGTTTAAGTGTGTACATAAATATACTGCATTTCAGGCAAAATACAACTAAACCTGTCTACCCACACTGTCTATAATGCCATACCAACAGGTGGAGCTCAAGCACTGAGAAGCTACTGTGAAGCAAATTGTAATAATTGCTTGTTTTATTTCTTCTTTTTTTCCACAAAATGTATCAGGGGAGAGCGTGAACGCAGTCCCCCACTACCAGAAATTATGCAGTCGAGATTCCCGCATTTGGGGAATTCGCAAGGGTCAGCATAGCCTGAGTGCAATGGCTGAGCCTCACCTTGGGCGAACCACCTTCCTGATCATGGTCTCACCCCTGCCAGGTAAGTATGACTTGGAAATGCAGCTGTACAAGAACCCTTTCCCCTTGTCAGAACACAGGAAAAGGAAAACATGGGCAGAGGGGAGGGCGGGTCAGGGCCTGACAGACAGGGGGCGGGGTTGCAGGGCAATGGGCGGGCACTTGATTACAGGAAAGGGAAAATGATTGGAAAACATTTTGGTCTTGCACGTCAAACTCAGCAAAGGACAAGAGTCCTTACGTGTAGCCCGCTCTAGAAGCACCCAGTGTGTATTGATTTTGCCGTCGCTGGCAAGACTCCTTCTGCCGTTTGTCAACAGTTTTAAGGCTTTTTATGCTCCTAGCTAGGTTTAGAGATCGAATAGAATGAATAAAGCCATGACTGATTCTGTGATGGATTAGATCTTGTTCACATAGAACATCATGGAAAGCCCCAGTCTTTTAAATGCTTTGATCAATGTAGGAAATAGGAAAGAATGAAACGTTTAAGTGTGTACATAAATATACTGCATTTCAGGCAAAATACAACTAAACCTGTCTACCCACACTGTCTATAATGCCATACCAACAGGTGGAGCTCAAGCACTGAGAAGCTACTGTGAAGCAAGTTGTAATAATTGCTTGTTTTATTTCTTCTTTTTTTCCACAAAATGTATCAGGGGAGAGCGCGAACGCAGTCCCCCACTACCAGAAATTATGCAGTCGAGATTCCCGCATTTGGGGAATTCGCAAGGGTCAGCACAGCCTGAGTGCAATGGCTGAGCCTCACCTTGGGCGAACCACCTTCCTGATCATGGTCTCACCCCTGCCAGGTAAGTATGACTTGGAAATGCAGCTGTACAAGAACCCTTTCCCCTTGTCAGAACACAGGAAAAGGAAAACATGGGCAGAGGGGAGGGCGGGTCAGGGCCTGACAGACAGGGGGCGGGGTTGCAGGGCAATGGGCGGGCACTTGATTACAGGAAAGGGAAAATGATTGGAAAACATTTTGGTCTTGCACGTCAAACTCAGCAAAGGACAAGAGTCCTTACGTGTAGCCCGCTCTAGAAGCACCCAGTGTGTATTGATTTTGCCGTCGCTGGCAAGACTCCTTCTGCCGTTTGTCAACAGTTTTAAGGCTTTTTATGCTCCTAGCTAGGTTTAGAGATCGAATAGAATGAATAAAGCCATGACTGATTCTGTGATGGATTAGATCTTGTTCACATAGAACATCATGGAAAGCCCCAGTCTTTTAAATGCTTTGATCAATGTAGGAAATAGGAAAGAATGAAACGTTTAAGTGTGTACATAAATATACTGCATTTCAGGCAAAATACAACTAACCTGTCTACCCACACTGTCTATAATGCCATACCAACAGGTGGAGCTCAAGCACTGAGAAGCTACTGTGAAGCAAGTTGTAATAATTGCTTGTTTTATTTCTTCTTTTTTTCCACAAAATGTATCAGGGGAGAGCGCGAACGCAGTCCCCCACTACCAGAAATTATGCAGTCGAGATTCCCGCATTTGGGGAATTCGCAAGGGTCAGCACAGCCTGAGTGCAATGGCTGAGCCTCACCTTGGGCGAACCACCTTCCTGATCATGGTCTCACCCCTGCCAGGTAAGTATGACTTGGAAATGCAGCTGTACAAGAACCCTTTCCCCTTGTCAGAACACAGGAAAAGGAAAACATGGGCAGAGGGGAGGGCGGGTCAGGGCCTGACAGACAGGGGGCGGGGTTGCAGGGCAATGGGCGGGCACTTGATTACAGGAAAGGGAAAATGATTGGAAAACATTTTGGTCTTGCACGTCAAATTCAGCAAAGGACAAGAGTCCTTACGTGTAGCCCGCTCTAGAAGCACCCAGTGCGTATTGATTTTGCCGTCGCTGGCAAGACTCCTTCTGCCGTTTGTCAACAGTTTTGAGGCTTTTTATGCTCCTAGCTAGGTTTAGAGATCGAATAGAATGAATAAAGCCATGACTGATTCTGTGATGGATTAGATCTTGTTCACATAGAACATCATGGAAAGCCCCAGTCTTTTAAATGCTTTGATCAATGTAGGAAATAGGAAAGAATGAAACGTTTAAGTGTGTACATAAATATACTGCATTTCAGGCAAAATACAACTAAACCTGTCTACCCACACTGTCTATAATGCCATACCAACAGGTGGAGCTCAAGCACTGAGAAGCTACTGTGAAGCAAATTGTAATAATTGCTTGTTTTATTTCTTCTTTTTTTCCACAAAATGTATCAGGGGAGAGCGCGAACGCAGTCCCCCACTACCAGAAATTATGCAGTCGAGATTCCCGCATTTGGGGAATTCGCAAGGGTCAGCATAGCCTGAGTGCAATGGCTGAGCCTCACCTTGGGCGAACCACCTTCCTGATCATGGTCTCACCCCTGCCAGGTAAGTATGACTTGGAAATGCAGCTGTACAAGAACCCTTTCCCCTTGTCAGAACACAGGAAAAGGAAAACATGGGCAGAGGGGAGGGCGGGTCAGGGCCTGACAGACAGGGGGCGGGGTTGCAGGGCAATGGGCGGGCACTTGATTACAGGAAAGGGAAAATGATTGGAAAACATTTTGGTCTTGCACGTCAAACTCAGCAAAGGACAAGAGTCCTTACGTGTAGCCCGCTCTAGAAGCACCCAGTGTGTATTGATTTTGCCGTCGCTGGCAAGACTCCTTCTGCCGTTTGTCAACAGTTTTAAGGCTTTTTATGCTCCTAGCTAGGTTTAGAGATCGAATAGAATGAATAAAGCCATGACTGATTCTGTGATGGATTAGATCTTGTTCACATAGAACATCATGGAAAGCCCCAGTCTTTTAAATGCTTTGATCAATGTAGGAAATAGGAAAGAATGAAACGTTTAAGTGTGTACATAAATATACTGCATTTCAGGCAAAATACAACTAAACCTGTCTACCCACACTGTCTATAATGCCATACCAACAGGTGGAGCTCAAGCACTGAGAAGCTACTGTGAAGCAAATTGTAATAATTGCTTGTTTTATTTCTTCTTTTTTTCCACAAAATGTATCAGGGGAGAGCGCGAACGCAGTCCCCCACTACCAGAAATTATGCAGTCGAGATTCCCGCATTTGGGGAATTCGCAAGGGTCAGCATAGCCTGAGTGCAATGGCTGAGCCTCACCTTGGGCGAACCACCTTCCTGATCATGGTCTCACCCCTGCCAGGTAAGTATGACTTGGAAATGCAGCTGTACAAGAACCCTTTCCCCTTGTCAGAACACAGGAAAAGGAAAACATGGGCAGAGGGGAGGGCGGGTCAGGGCCTGACAGACAGGGGGCGGGGTTGCAGGGCAATGGGCGGGCACTTGATTACAGGAAAGGGAAAATGATTGGAAAACATTTTGGTCTTGCACGTCAAACTCAGCAAAGGACAAGAGTCCTTACGTGTAGCCCGCTCTAGAAGCACCCAGTGTGTATTGATTTTGCCGTCGCTGGCAAGACTCCTTCTGCCGTTTGTCAACAGTTTTAAGGCTTTTTATGCTCCTAGCTAGGTTTAGAGATCGAATAGAATGAATAAAGCCATGACTGATTCTGTGATGGATTAGATCTTGTTCACATAGAACATCATGGAAAGCCCCAGTCTTTTAAATGCTTTGATCAATGTAGGAAATAGGAAAGAATGAAACGTTTAAGTGTGTACATAAATATACTGCATTTCAGGCAAAATACAACTAAACCTGTCTACCCACACTGTCTATAATGCCATACCAACAGGTGGAGCTCAAGCACTGAGAAGCTACTGTGAAGCAAGTTGTAATAATTGCTTGTTTTATTTCTTCTTTTTTTCCACAAAATGTATCAGGGGAGAGCGCGAACGCAGTCCCCCACTACCAGAAATTATGCAGTCGAGATTCCCGCATTTGGGGAATTCGCAAGGGTCAGCACAGCCTGAGTGCAATGGCTGAGCCTCACCTTGGGCGAACCACCTTCCTGATCATGGTCTCACCCCTGCCAGGTAAGTATGACTTGGAAATGCAGCTGTACAAGAACCCTTTCCCCTTGTCAGAACACAGGAAAAGGAAAACATGGGCAGAGGGGAGGGCGGGTCAGGGCCTGACAGACAGGGGGCGGGGTTGCAGGGCAATGGGCGGGCACTTGATTACAGGAAAGGGAAAATGATTGGAAAACATTTTGGTCTTGCACGTCAAATTCAGCAAAGGACAAGAGTCCTTACGTGTAGCCCGCTCTAGAAGCACCCAGTGCGTATTGATTTTGCCGTCGCTGGCAAGACTCCTTCTGCCGTTTGTCAACAGTTTTGAGGCTTTTTATGCTCCTAGCTAGGTTTAGAGATCGAATAGAATGAATAAAGCCATGACTGATTCTGTGATGGATTAGATCTTGTTCACATAGAACATCATGGAAAGCCCCAGTCTTTTAAATGCTTTGATCAATGTAGGAAATAGGAAAGAATGAAACGTTTAAGTGTGTACATAAATATACTGCATTTCAGGCAAAATACAACTAAACCTGTCTACCCACACTGTCTATAATGCCATACCAACAGGTGGAGCTCAAGCACTGAGAAGCTACTGTGAAGCAAATTGTAATAATTGCTTGTTTTATTTCTTCTTTTTTTCCACAAAATGTATCAGGGGAGAGCGCGAACGCAATCCCCCACTACCAGAAATTATGCAGTCGAGATTCCCGCATTTGGGGAATTCGCAAGGGTCAGCACAGCCTGAGTGCAATGGCTGAGCCTCACCTTGGGCGAACCACCTTCCTGATCATGGTCTCACCCCTGCCAGGTAAGTATGACTTGGAAATGCAGCTGTACAAGAACCCTTTCCCCTTGTCAGAACACAGGAAAAGGAAAACATGGGCAGAGGGGAGGGCGGGTCAGGGCCTGACAGACAGGGGGCGGGGTTGCAGGGCAATGGGCGGGCACTTGATTACAGGAAAGGGAAAATGATTGGAAAACATTTTGGTCTTGCACGTCAAACTCAGCAAAGGACAAGAGTCCTTACGTGTAGCCCGCTCTAGAAGCACCCAGTGCGTATTGATTTTGCCGTCGCTGGCAAGACTCCTTCTGCCGTTTGTCAACAGTTTTAAGGCTTTTTATGCTCCTAGCTAGGTTTAGAGATCGAATAGAATGAATAAAGCCATGACTGATTCTGTGATGGATTAGATCTTGTTCACATAGAACATCATGGAAAGCCCCAGTCTTTTAAATGCTCTGATCAATGTAGGAAACAGGAAAGAATGAAACGTTTAAGTGTGTACATAAATATACTGCATTTCAGGCAAAATACAACTAAACCTGTCTACCCACACTGTCTATAATGCCATACCAACAGGTGGAGCTCAAGCACTGAGAAACTACTTTGAAGCAAATTGTAATAATTGCTTGTTTTATTTCTTCTTTTTTTCCACAAAATGTATCAGGGGAGAGCGCGAACGCAGTCCCCCACTACCAGAAATTATGCAGTCGAGATTCCCGCATTTGGGGAATTCGCAAGGGTCAGCACAGCCTGAGTGCAATGGCTGAGCCTCACCTTGGGCGAACCACCTTCCTGATCATGGTCTCACCCCTGCCAGGTAAGTATGACTTGGAAATGCAGCTGTACAAGAACCCTTTCCCCTTGTCAGAACACAGGAAAAGGAAAACATGGGCAGAGGGGAGGGCGGGTCAGGGCCTGACAGACAGGGGGCGGGGTTGCAGGGCAATGGGCGGGCACTTGATTACAGGAAAGGGAAAATGATTGGAAAACATTTTGGTCTTGCACGTCAAACTCAGCAAAGGACAAGAGTCCTTACGTGTAGCCCGCTCTAGAAGCACCCAGTGCGTATTGATTTTGCCGTCGCTGGCAAGACTCCTTCTGCCGTTTGTCAACAGTTTTAAGGCTTTTTATGCTCCTAGCTAGGTTTAGAGATCGAATAGAATGAATAAAGCCATGACTGATTCTGTGATGGATTAGATCTTGTTCACATAGAACATCATGGAAAGCCCCAGTCTTTTAAATGCTTTGATCAATGTAGGAAATAGGAAAGAATGAAACGTTTAAGTGTGTACATAAATATACTGCATTTCAGGCAAAATACAACTAAACCTGTCTACCCACACTGTCTATAATGCCATACCAACAGGTGGAGCTCAAGCACTGAGAAGCTACTGTGAAGCAAATTGTAATAATTGCTTGTTTTATTTCTTCTTTTTTTCCACAAAATGTATCAGGGGAGAGCGCGAACGCAATCCCCCACTACCAGAAATTATGCAGTCGAGATTCCCGCATTTGGGGAATTCGCAAGGGTCAGCACAGCCTGAGTGCAATGGCTGAGCCTCACCTTGGGCGAACCACCTTCCTGATCATGGTCTCACCCCTGCCAGGTAAGTATGACTTGGAAATGCAGCTGTACAAGAACCCTTTCCCCTTGTCAGAACACAGGAAAAGGAAAACATGGGCAGAGGGGAGGGCGGGTCAGGGCCTGACAGACAGGGGGCGGGGTTGCAGGGCAATGGGCGGGCACTTGATTACAGGAAAGGGAAAATGATTGGAAAACATTTTGGTCTTGCACGTCAAACTCAGCAAAGGACAAGAGTCCTTACGTGTAGCCCGCTCTAGAAGCACCCAGTGTGTATTGATTTTGCCGTCGCTGGCAAGACTCCTTCTGCCGTTTGTCAACAGTTTTAAGGCTTTTTATGCTCCTAGCTAGGTTTAGAGATCGAATAGAATGAATAAAGCCATGACTGATTCTGTGATGGATTAGATCTTGTTCACATAGAACATCATGGAAAGCCCCAGTCTTTTAAATGCTCTGATCAATGTAGGAAACAGGAAAGAATGAAACGTTTAAGTGTGTACATAAATATACTGCATTTCAGGCAAAATACAACTAAACCTGTCTACCCACACTGTCTATAATGCCATACCAACAGGTGGAGCTCAAGCACTGAGAAACTACTTTGAAGCAAATTGTAATAATTGCTTGTTTTATTTCTTCTTTTTTTCCACAAAATGTATCAGGGGAGAGCGCGAACGCAGTCCCCCACTACCAGAAATTATGCAGTCGAGATTCCCGCATTTGGGGAATTCGCAAGGGTCAGCACAGCCTGAGTGCAATGGCTGAGCCTCACCTTGGGCGAACCACCTTCCTGATCATGGTCTCACCCCTGCCAGGTAAGTATGACTTGGAAATGCAGCTGTACAAGAACCCTTTCCCCTTGTCAGAACACAGGAAAAGGAAAACATGGGCAGAGGGGAGGGCGGGTCAGGGCCTGACAGACAGGGGGCGGGGTTGCAGGGCAATGGGCGGGCACTTGATTACAGGAAAGGGAAAATGATTGGAAAACATTTTGGTCTTGCACGTCAAACTCAGCAAAGGACAAGAGTCCTTACGTGTAGCCCGCTCTAGAAGCACCCAGTGCGTATTGATTTTGCCGTCGCTGGCAAGACTCCTTCTGCCGTTTGTCAACAGTTTTAAGGCTTTTTATGCTCCTAGCTAGGTTTAGAGATCGAATAGAATGAATAAAGCCATGACTGATTCTGTGATGGATTAGATCTTGTTCACATAGAACATCATGGAAAGCCCCAGTCTTTTAAATGCTTTGATCAATGTAGGAAATAGGAAAGAATGAAACGTTTAAGTGTGTACATAAATATACTGCATTTCAGGCAAAATACAACTAAACCTGTCTACCCACACTGTCTATAATGCCATACCAACAGGTGGAGCTCAAGCACTGAGAAGCTACTGTGAAGCAAATTGTAATAATTGCTTGTTTTATTTCTTCTTTTTTTCCACAAAATGTATCAGGGGAGAGCGCGAACGCAATCCCCCACTACCAGAAATTATGCAGTCGAGATTCCCGCATTTGGGGAATTCGCAAGGGTCAGCACAGCCTGAGTGCAATGGCTGAGCCTCACCTTGGGCGAACCACCTTCCTGATCATGGTCTCACCCCTGCCAGGTAAGTATGACTTGGAAATGCAGCTGTACAAGAACCCTTTCCCCTTGTCAGAACACAGGAAAAGGAAAACATGGGCAGAGGGGAGGGCGGGTCAGGGCCTGACAGACAGGGGGCGGGGTTGCAGGGCAATGGGCGGGCACTTGATTACAGGAAAGGGAAAATGATTGGAAAACATTTTGGTCTTGCACGTCAAACTCAGCAAAGGACAAGAGTCCTTACGTGTAGCCCGCTCTAGAAGCACCCAGTGCGTATTGATTTTGCCGTCGCTGGCAAGACTCCTTCTGCCGTTTGTCAACAGTTTTAAGGCTTTTTATGCTCCTAGCTAGGTTTAGAGATCGAATAGAATGAATAAAGCCATGACTGATTCTGTGATGGATTAGATCTTGTTCACATAGAACATCATGGAAAGCCCCAGTCTTTTAAATGCTTTGATCAATGTAGGAAATAGGAAAGAATGAAACGTTTAAGTGTGTACATAAATATACTGCATTTCAGGCAAAATACAACTAAACCTGTCTACCCACACTGTCTATAATGCCATACCAACAGGTGGAGCTCAAGCACTGAGAAGCTACTGTGAAGCAAATTGTAATAATTGCTTGTTTTATTTCTTCTTTTTTTCCACAAAATGTATCAGGGGAGAGCGCGAACGCAATCCCCCACTACCAGAAATTATGCAGTCGAGATTCCCGCATTTGGGGAATTCGCAAGGGTCAGCACAGCCTGAGTGCAATGGCTGAGCCTCACCTTGGGCGAACCACCTTCCTGATCATGGTCTCACCCCTGCCAGGTAAGTATGACTTGGAAATGCAGCTGTACAAGAACCCTTTCCCCTTGTCAGAACACAGGAAAAGGAAAACATGGGCAGAGGGGAGGGCGGGTCAGGGCCTGACAGACAGGGGGCGGGGTTGCAGGGCAATGGGCGGGCACTTGATTACAGGAAAGGGAAAATGATTGGAAAACATTTTGGTCTTGCACGTCAAACTCAGCAAAGGACAAGAGTCCTTACGTGTAGCCCGCTCTAGAAGCACCCAGTGCGTATTGATTTTGCCGTCGCTGGCAAGACTCCTTCTGCCGTTTGTCAACAGTTTTAAGGCTTTTTATGCTCCTAGCTAGGTTTAGAGATCGAATAGAATGAATAAAGCCATGACTGATTCTGTGATGGATTAGATCTTGTTCACATAGAACATCATGGAAAGCCCCAGTCTTTTAAATGCTCTGATCAATGTAGGAAACAGGAAAGAATGAAACGTTTAAGTGTGTACATAAATATACTGCATTTCAGGCAAAATACAACTAAACCTGTCTACCCACACTGTCTATAATGCCATACCAACAGGTGGAGCTCAAGCACTGAGAAACTACTTTGAAGCAAATTGTAATAATTGCTTGTTTTATTTCTTCTTTTTTTCCACAAAATGTATCAGGGGAGAGCGCGAACGCAGTCCCCCACTACCAGAAATTATGCAGTCGAGATTCCCGCATTTGGGGAATTCGCAAGGGTCAGCACAGCCTGAGTGCAATGGCTGAGCCTCACCTTGGGCGAACCACCTTCCTGATCATGGTCTCACCCCTGCCAGGTAAGTATGACTTGGAAATGCAGCTGTACAAGAACCCTTTCCCCTTGTCAGAACACAGGAAAAGGAAAACATGGGCAGAGGGGAGGGCGGGTCAGGGCCTGACAGACAGGGGGCGGGGTTGCAGGGCAATGGGCGGGCACTTGATTACAGGAAAGGGAAAATTATTGGAAAACATTTTGGTCTTGCACGTCAAACTCAGCAAAGGACAAGAGTCCTTACGTGTAGCCCGCTCTAGAAGCACCCAGTGCGTATTGATTTTGCCGTCGCTGGCAAGACTCCTTCTGCCGTTTGTCAACAGTTTTAAGGCTTTTTATGCTCCTAGCTAGGTTTAGAGATCGAATAGAATGAATAAAGCCATGACTGATTCTGTGATGGATTAGATCTTGTTCACATAGAACATCATGGAAAGCCCCAGTCTTTTAAATGCTTTGATCAATGTAGGAAATAGGAAAGAATGAAACGTTTAAGTGTGTACATAAATATACTGCATTTCAGGCAAAATACAACTAAACCTGTCTACCCACACTGTCTATAATGCCATACCAACAGGTGGAGCTCAAGCACTGAGAAGCTACTGTGAAGCAAATTGTAATAATTGCTTGTTTTATTTCTTCTTTTTTTCCACAAAATGTATCAGGGGAGAGCGCGAACGCAATCCCCCACTACCAGAAATTATGCAGTCGAGATTCCCGCATTTGGGGAATTCGCAAGGGTCAGCACAGCCTGAGTGCAATGGCTGAGCCTCACCTTGGGCGAACCACCTTCCTGATCATGGTCTCACCCCTGCCAGGTAAGTATGACTTGGAAATGCAGCTGTACAAGAACCCTTTCCCCTTGTCAGAACACAGGAAAAGGAAAACATGGGCAGAGGGGAGGGCGGGTCAGGGCCTGACAGACAGGGGGCGGGGTTGCAGGGCAATGGGCGGGCACTTGATTACAGGAAAGGGAAAATGATTGGAAAACATTTTGGTCTTGCACGTCAAACTCAGCAAAGGACAAGAGTCCTTACGTGTAGCCCGCTCTAGAAGCACCCAGTGTGTATTGATTTTGCCGTCGCTGGCAAGACTCCTTCTGCCGTTTGTCAACAGTTTTAAGGCTTTTTATGCTCCTAGCTAGGTTTAGAGATCGAATAGAATGAATAAAGCCATGACTGATTCTGTGATGGATTAGATCTTGTTCACATAGAACATCATGGAAAGCCCCAGTCTTTTAAATGCTCTGATCAATGTAGGAAACAGGAAAGAATGAAACGTTTAAGTGTGTACATAAATATACTGCATTTCAGGCAAAATACAACTAAACCTGTCTACCCACACTGTCTATAATGCCATACCAACAGGTGGAGCTCAAGCACTGAGAAACTACTTTGAAGCAAATTGTAATAATTGCTTGTTTTATTTCTTCTTTTTTTCCACAAAATGTATCAGGGGAGAGCGCGAACGCAGTCCCCCACTACCAGAAATTATGCAGTCGAGATTCCCGCATTTGGGGAATTCGCAAGGGTCAGCACAGCCTGAGTGCAATGGCTGAGCCTCACCTTGGGCGAACCACCTTCCTGATCATGGTCTCACCCCTGCCAGGTAAGTATGACTTGGAAATGCAGCTGTACAAGAACCCTTTCCCCTTGTCAGAACACAGGAAAAGGAAAACATGGGCAGAGGGGAGGGCGGGTCAGGGCCTGACAGACAGGGGGCGGGGTTGCAGGGCAATGGGCGGGCACTTGATTACAGGAAAGGGAAAATGATTGGAAAACATTTTGGTCTTGCACGTCAAACTCAGCAAAGGACAAGAGTCCTTACGTGTAGCCCGCTCTAGAAGCACCCAGTGCGTATTGATTTTGCCGTCGCTGGCAAGACTCCTTCTGCCGTTTGTCAACAGTTTTAAGGCTTTTTATGCTCCTAGCTAGGTTTAGAGATCGAATAGAATGAATAAAGCCATGACTGATTCTGTGATGGATTAGATCTTGTTCACATAGAACATCATGGAAAGCCCCAGTCTTTTAAATGCTTTGATCAATGTAGGAAATAGGAAAGAATGAAACGTTTAAGTGTGTACATAAATATACTGCATTTCAGGCAAAATACAACTAAACCTGTCTACCCACACTGTCTATAATGCCATACCAACAGGTGGAGCTCAAGCACTGAGAAGCTACTGTGAAGCAAATTGTAATAATTGCTTGTTTTATTTCTTCTTTTTTTCCACAAAATGTATCAGGGGAGAGCGCGAACGCAATCCCCCACTACCAGAAATTATGCAGTCGAGATTCCCGCATTTGGGGAATTCGCAAGGGTCAGCACAGCCTGAGTGCAATGGCTGAGCCTCACCTTGGGCGAACCACCTTCCTGATCATGGTCTCACCCCTGCCAGGTAAGTATGACTTGGAAATGCAGCTGTACAAGAACCCTTTCCCCTTGTCAGAACACAGGAAAAGGAAAACATGGGCAGAGGGGAGGGCGGGTCAGGGCCTGACAGACAGGGGGCGGGGTTGCAGGGCAATGGGCGGGCACTTGATTACAGGAAAGGGAAAATGATTGGAAAACATTTTGGTCTTGCACGTCAAACTCAGCAAAGGACAAGAGTCCTTACGTGTAGCCCGCTCTAGAAGCACCCAGTGTGTATTGATTTTGCCGTCGCTGGCAAGACTCCTTCTGCCGTTTGTCAACAGTTTTAAGGCTTTTTATGCTCCTAGCTAGGTTTAGAGATCGAATAGAATGAATAAAGCCATGACTGATTCTGTGATGGATTAGATCTTGTTCACATAGAACATCATGGAAAGCCCCAGTCTTTTAAATGCTTTGATCAATGTAGGAAATAGGAAAGAATGAAACGTTTAAGTGTGTACATAAATATACTGCATTTCAGGCAAAATACAACTAAACCTGTCTACCCACAATGTCTATAATGCCATACCAACAGGTGGAGCTCAAGCACTGAGAAGCTACTGTGAAGCAAGTTGTAATAATTGCTTGTTTTATTTCTTCTTTTTTTTCCACAAAATGTATCAGGGGAGAGCGCGAACGCAGTCCCCCACTACCAGAAATTATGCAGTCGAGATTCCCGCATTTGGGGAATTCGCAAGGGTCAGCACAGCCTGAGTGCAATGGCTGAGCCTCACCTTGGGCGAACCACCTTCCTGATCATGGTCTCACCCCTGCCAGGTAAGTATGACTTGGAAATGCAGCTGTACAAGAACCCTTTCCCCTTGTCAGAACACAGGAAAAGGAAAACATGGGCAGAGGGGAGGGCGGGTCAGGGCCTGACAGACAGGGGGCGGGGTTGCAGGGCAATGGGCGGGCACTTGATTACAGGAAAGGGAAAATGATTGGAAAACATTTTGGTCTTGCACGTCAAACTCAGCAAAGGACAAGAGTCCTTACGTGTAGCCCGCTCTAGAAGCACCCAGTGCGTATTGATTTTGCCGTCGCTGGCAAGACTCCTTCTGCCGTTTGTCAACAGTTTTAAGGCTTTTTATGCTCCTAGCTAGGTTTAGAGATCGAATAGAATGAATAAAGCCATGACTGATTCTGTGATGGATTAGATCTTGTTCACATAGAACATCATGGAAAGCCCCAGTCTTTTAAATGCTCTGATCAATGTAGGAAACAGGAAAGAATGAAACGTTTAAGTGTGTACATAAATATACTGCATTTCAGGCAAAATACAACTAAACCTGTCTACCCACACTGTCTATAATGCCATACCAACAGGTGGAGCTCAAGCACTGAGAAACTACTTTGAAGCAAATTGTAATAATTGCTTGTTTTATTTCTTCTTTTTTTCCACAAAATGTATCAGGGGAGAGCGCGAACGCAGTCCCCCACTACCAGAAATTATGCAGTCGAGATTCCCGCATTTGGGGAATTCGCAAGGGTCAGCACAGCCTGAGTGCAATGGCTGAGCCTCACCTTGGGCGAACCACCTTCCTGATCATGGTCTCACCCCTGCCAGGTAAGTATGACTTGGAAATGCAGCTGTACAAGAACCCTTTCCCCTTGTCAGAACACAGGAAAAGGAAAACATGGGCAGAGGGGAGGGCGGGTCAGGGCCTGACAGACAGGGGGCGGGGTTGCAGGGCAATGGGCGGGCACTTGATTACAGGAAAGGGAAAATGATTGGAAAACATTTTGGTCTTGCACGTCAAACTCAGCAAAGGACAAGAGTCCTTACGTGTAGCCCGCTCTAGAAGCACCCAGTGCGTATTGATTTTGCCGTCGCTGGCAAGACTCCTTCTGCCGTTTGTCAACAGTTTTAAGGCTTTTTATGCTCCTAGCTAGGTTTAGAGATCGAATAGAATGAATAAAGC
Source organism: Brachyhypopomus gauderio (assembly GCF_052324685.1). Classification (NCBI taxonomy): domain Eukaryota; kingdom Metazoa; phylum Chordata; class Actinopteri; order Gymnotiformes; family Hypopomidae; genus Brachyhypopomus; species Brachyhypopomus gauderio. The sequence goes on from NW_027506870.1 coordinate 1,287,388, forward strand.
CATGACTGATTCTGTGATGGATTAGATCTTGTTCACATAGAACATCATGGAAAGCCCCAGTCTTTTAAATGCTTTGATCAATGTAGGAAATAGGAAAGAATGAAACGTTTAAGTGTGTACATAAATATACTGCATTTCAGGCAAAATACAACTAAACCTGTCTACCCACACTGTCTATAATGCCATACCAACAGGTGGAGCTCAAGCACTGAGAAGCTACTGTGAAGCAAATTGTAATAATTGCTTGTTTTATTTCTTCTTTTTTTCCACAAAATGTATCAGGGGAGAGCGCGAACGCAATCCCCCACTACCAGAAATTATGCAGTCGAGATTCCCGCATTTGGGGAATTCGCAAGGGTCAGCACAGCCTGAGTGCAATGGCTGAGCCTCACCTTGGGCGAACCACCTTCCTGATCATGGTCTCACCCCTGCCAGGTAAGTATGACTTGGAAATGCAGCTGTACAAGAACCCTTTCCCCTTGTCAGAACACAGGAAAAGGAAAACATGGGCAGAGGGGAGGGCGGGTCAGGGCCTGACAGACAGGGGGCGGGGTTGCAGGGCAATGGGCGGGCACTTGATTACAGGAAAGGGAAAATGATTGGAAAACATTTTGGTCTTGCACGTCAAACTCAGCAAAGGACAAGAGTCCTTACGTGTAGCCCGCTCTAGAAGCACCCAGTGCGTATTGATTTTGCCGTCGCTGGCAAGACTCCTTCTGCCGTTTGTCAACAGTTTTAAGGCTTTTTATGCTCCTAGCTAGGTTTAGAGATCGAATAGAATGAATAAAGCCATGACTGATTCTGTGATGGATTAGATCTTGTTCACATAGAACATCATGGAAAGCCCCAGTCTTTTAAATGCTTTGATCAATGTAGGAAATAGGAAAGAATGAAACGTTTAAGTGTGTACATAAATATACTGCATTTCAGGCAAAATACAACTAAACCTGTCTACCCACACTGTCTATAATGCCATACCAACAGGTGGAGCTCAAGCACTGAAAGCTACTGTGAAGCAAATTGTAATAATTGCTTGTTTTATTTCTTCTTTTTTTCCACAAAATGTATCAGGGGAGAGCGCGAACGCAATCCCCCACTACCAGAAATTATGCAGTCGAGATTCCCGCATTTGGGGAATTCGCAAGGGTCAGCACAGCCTGAGTGCAATGGCTGAGCCTCACCTTGGGCGAACCACCTTCCTGATCATGGTCTCACCCCTGCCAGGTAAGTATGACTTGGAAATGCAGCTGTACAAGAACCCTTTCCCCTTGTCAGAACACAGGAAAAGGAAAACATGGGCAGAGGGGAGGGCGGGTCAGGGCCTGACAGACAGGGGGCGGGGTTGCAGGGCAATGGGCGGGCACTTGATTACAGGAAAGGGAAAATGATTGGAAAACATTTTGGTCTTGCACGTCAAACTCAGCAAAGGACAAGAGTCCTTACGTGTAGCCCGCTCTAGAAGCACCCAGTGTGTATTGATTTTGCCGTCGCTGGCAAGACTCCTTCTGCCGTTTGTCAACAGTTTTAAGGCTTTTTATGCTCCTAGCTAGGTTTAGAGATCGAATAGAATGAATAAAGCCATGACTGATTCTGTGATGGATTAGATCTTGTTCACATAGAACATCATGGAAAGCCCCAGTCTTTTAAATGCTTTGATCAATGTAGGAAATAGGAAAGAATGAAACGTTTAAGTGTGTACATAAATATACTGCATTTCAGGCAAAATACAACTAAACCTGTCTACCCACAATGTCTATAATGCCATACCAACAGGTGGAGCTCAAGCACTGAGAAGCTACTGTGAAGCAAGTTGTAATAATTGCTTGTTTTATTTCTTCTTTTTTTTCCACAAAATGTATCAGGGGAGAGCGCGAACGCAGTCCCCCACTACCAGAAATTATGCAGTCGAGATTCCCGCATTTGGGGAATTCGCAAGGGTCAGCACAGCCTGAGTGCAATGGCTGAGCCTCACCTTGGGCGAACCACCTTCCTGATCATGGTCTCACCCCTGCCAGGTAAGTATGACTTGGAAATGCAGCTGTACAAGAACCCTTTCCCCTTGTCAGAACACAGGAAAAGGAAAACATGGGCAGAGGGGAGGGCGGGTCAGGGCCTGACAGACAGGGGGCGGGGTTGCAGGGCAATGGGCGGGCACTTGATTACAGGAAAGGGAAAATGATTGGAAAACATTTTGGTCTTGCACGTCAAACTCAGCAAAGGACAAGAGTCCTTACGTGTAGCCCGCTCTAGAAGCACCCAGTGCGTATTGATTTTGCCGTCGCTGGCAAGACTCCTTCTGCCGTTTGTCAACAGTTTTAAGGCTTTTTATGCTCCTAGCTAGGTTTAGAGATCGAATAGAATGAATAAAGCCATGACTGATTCTGTGATGGATTAGATCTTGTTCACATAGAACATCATGGAAAGCCCCAGTCTTTTAAATGCTCTGATCAATGTAGGAAACAGGAAAGAATGAAACGTTTAAGTGTGTACATAAATATACTGCATTTCAGGCAAAATACAACTAAACCTGTCTACCCACACTGTCTATAATGCCATACCAACAGGTGGAGCTCAAGCACTGAGAAACTACTTTGAAGCAAATTGTAATAATTGCTTGTTTTATTTCTTCTTTTTTTCCACAAAATGTATCAGGGGAGAGCGCGAACGCAGTCCCCCACTACCAGAAATTATGCAGTCGAGATTCCCGCATTTGGGGAATTCGCAAGGGTCAGCACAGCCTGAGTGCAATGGCTGAGCCTCACCTTGGGCGAACCACCTTCCTGATCATGGTCTCACCCCTGCCAGGTAAGTATGACTTGGAAATGCAGCTGTACAAGAACCCTTTCCCCTTGTCAGAACACAGGAAAAGGAAAACATGGGCAGAGGGGAGGGCGGGTCAGGGCCTGACAGACAGGGGGCGGGGTTGCAGGGCAATGGGCGGGCACTTGATTACAGGAAAGGGAAAATGATTGGAAAACATTTTGGTCTTGCACGTCAAACTCAGCAAAGGACAAGAGTCCTTACGTGTAGCCCGCTCTAGAAGCACCCAGTGCGTATTGATTTTGCCGTCGCTGGCAAGACTCCTTCTGCCGTTTGTCAACAGTTTTAAGGCTTTTTATGCTCCTAGCTAGGTTTAGAGATCGAATAGAATGAATAAAGCCATGACTGATTCTGTGATGGATTAGATCTTGTTCACATAGAACATCATGGAAAGCCCCAGTCTTTTAAATGCTTTGATCAATGTAGGAAATAGGAAAGAATGAAACGTTTAAGTGTGTACATAAATATACTGCATTTCAGGCAAAATACAACTAAACCTGTCTACCCACACTGTCTATAATGCCATACCAACAGGTGGAGCTCAAGCACTGAGAAGCTACTGTGAAGCAAATTGTAATAATTGCTTGTTTTATTTCTTCTTTTTTTCCACAAAATGTATCAGGGGAGAGCGCGAACGCAATCCCCCACTACCAGAAATTATGCAGTCGAGATTCCCGCATTTGGGGAATTCGCAAGGGTCAGCACAGCCTGAGTGCAATGGCTGAGCCTCACCTTGGGCGAACCACCTTCCTGATCATGGTCTCACCCCTGCCAGGTAAGTATGACTTGGAAATGCAGCTGTACAAGAACCCTTTCCCCTTGTCAGAACACAGGAAAAGGAAAACATGGGCAGAGGGGAGGGCGGGTCAGGGCCTGACAGACAGGGGGCGGGGTTGCAGGGCAATGGGCGGGCACTTGATTACAGGAAAGGGAAAATGATTGGAAAACATTTTGGTCTTGCACGTCAAACTCAGCAAAGGACAAGAGTCCTTACGTGTAGCCCGCTCTAGAAGCACCCAGTGTGTATTGATTTTGCCGTCGCTGGCAAGACTCCTTCTGCCGTTTGTCAACAGTTTTAAGGCTTTTTATGCTCCTAGCTAGGTTTAGAGATCGAATAGAATGAATAAAGCCATGACTGATTCTGTGATGGATTAGATCTTGTTCACATAGAACATCATGGAAAGCCCCAGTCTTTTAAATGCTCTGATCAATGTAGGAAACAGGAAAGAATGAAACGTTTAAGTGTGTACATAAATATACTGCATTTCAGGCAAAATACAACTAAACCTGTCTACCCACACTGTCTATAATGCCATACCAACAGGTGGAGCTCAAGCACTGAGAAACTACTTTGAAGCAAATTGTAATAATTGCTTGTTTTATTTCTTCTTTTTTTCCACAAAATGTATCAGGGGAGAGCGCGAACGCAGTCCCCCACTACCAGAAATTATGCAGTCGAGATTCCCGCATTTGGGGAATTCGCAAGGGTCAGCACAGCCTGAGTGCAATGGCTGAGCCTCACCTTGGGCGAACCACCTTCCTGATCATGGTCTCACCCCTGCCAGGTAAGTATGACTTGGAAATGCAGCTGTACAAGAACCCTTTCCCCTTGTCAGAACACAGGAAAAGGAAAACATGGGCAGAGGGGAGGGCGGGTCAGGGCCTGACAGACAGGGGGCGGGGTTGCAGGGCAATGGGCGGGCACTTGATTACAGGAAAGGGAAAATGATTGGAAAACATTTTGGTCTTGCACGTCAAACTCAGCAAAGGACAAGAGTCCTTACGTGTAGCCCGCTCTAGAAGCACCCAGTGCGTATTGATTTTGCCGTCGCTGGCAAGACTCCTTCTGCCGTTTGTCAACAGTTTTAAGGCTTTTTATGCTCCTAGCTAGGTTTAGAGATCGAATAGAATGAATAAAGCCATGACTGATTCTGTGATGGATTAGATCTTGTTCACATAGAACATCATGGAAAGCCCCAGTCTTTTAAATGCTTTGATCAATGTAGGAAATAGGAAAGAATGAAACGTTTAAGTGTGTACATAAATATACTGCATTTCAGGCAAAATACAACTAAACCTGTCTACCCACACTGTCTATAATGCCATACCAACAGGTGGAGCTCAAGCACTGAAAGCTACTGTGAAGCAAATTGTAATAATTGCTTGTTTTATTTCTTCTTTTTTTCCACAAAATGTATCAGGGGAGAGCGCGAACGCAATCCCCCACTACCAGAAATTATGCAGTCGAGATTCCCGCATTTGGGGAATTCGCAAGGGTCAGCACAGCCTGAGTGCAATGGCTGAGCCTCACCTTGGGCGAACCACCTTCCTGATCATGGTCTCACCCCTGCCAGGTAAGTATGACTTGGAAATGCAGCTGTACAAGAACCCTTTCCCCTTGTCAGAACACAGGAAAAGGAAAACATGGGCAGAGGGGAGGGCGGGTCAGGGCCTGACAGACAGGGGGCGGGGTTGCAGGGCAATGGGCGGGCACTTGATTACAGGAAAGGGAAAATGATTGGAAAACATTTTGGTCTTGCACGTCAAACTCAGCAAAGGACAAGAGTCCTTACGTGTAGCCCGCTCTAGAAGCACCCAGTGCGTATTGATTTTGCCGTCGCTGGCAAGACTCCTTCTGCCGTTTGTCAACAGTTTTAAGGCTTTTTATGCTCCTAGCTAGGTTTAGAGATCGAATAGAATGAATAAAGCCATGACTGATTCTGTGATGGATTAGATCTTGTTCACATAGAACATCATGGAAAGCCCCAGTCTTTTAAATGCTCTGATCAATGTAGGAAACAGGAAAGAATGAAACGTTTAAGTGTGTACATAAATATACTGCATTTCAGGCAAAATACAACTAAACCTGTCTACCCACACTGTCTATAATGCCATACCAACAGGTGGAGCTCAAGCACTGAGAAACTACTTTGAAGCAAATTGTAATAATTGCTTGTTTTATTTCTTCTTTTTTTCCACAAAATGTATCAGGGGAGAGCGCGAACGCAGTCCCCCACTACCAGAAATTATGCAGTCGAGATTCCCGCATTTGGGGAATTCGCAAGGGTCAGCACAGCCTGAGTGCAATGGCTGAGCCTCACCTTGGGCGAACCACCTTCCTGATCATGGTCTCACCCCTGCCAGGTAAGTATGACTTGGAAATGCAGCTGTACAAGAACCCTTTCCCCTTGTCAGAACACAGGAAAAGGAAAACATGGGCAGAGGGGAGGGCGGGTCAGGGCCTGACAGACAGGGGGCGGGGTTGCAGGGCAATGGGCGGGCACTTGATTACAGGAAAGGGAAAATGATTGGAAAACATTTTGGTCTTGCACGTCAAACTCAGCAAAGGACAAGAGTCCTTACGTGTAGCCCGCTCTAGAAGCACCCAGTGCGTATTGATTTTGCCGTCGCTGGCAAGACTCCTTCTGCCGTTTGTCAACAGTTTTAAGGCTTTTTATGCTCCTAGCTAGGTTTAGAGATCGAATAGAATGAATAAAGCCATGACTGATTCTGTGATGGATTAGATCTTGTTCACATAGAACATCATGGAAAGCCCCAGTCTTTTAAATGCTTTGATCAATGTAGGAAATAGGAAAGAATGAAACGTTTAAGTGTGTACATAAATATACTGCATTTCAGGCAAAATACAACTAAACCTGTCTACCCACACTGTCTATAATGCCATACCAACAGGTGGAGCTCAAGCACTGAGAAGCTACTGTGAAGCAAATTGTAATAATTGCTTGTTTTATTTCTTCTTTTTTTCCACAAAATGTATCAGGGGAGAGCGCGAACGCAATCCCCCACTACCAGAAATTATGCAGTCGAGATTCCCGCATTTGGGGAATTCGCAAGGGTCAGCACAGCCTGAGTGCAATGGCTGAGCCTCACCTTGGGCGAACCACCTTCCTGATCATGGTCTCACCCCTGCCAGGTAAGTATGACTTGGAAATGCAGCTGTACAAGAACCCTTTCCCCTTGTCAGAACACAGGAAAAGGAAAACATGGGCAGAGGGGAGGGCGGGTCAGGGCCTGACAGACAGGGGGCGGGGTTGCAGGGCAATGGGCGGGCACTTGATTACAGGAAAGGGAAAATGATTGGAAAACATTTTGGTCTTGCACGTCAAACTCAGCAAAGGACAAGAGTCCTTACGTGTAGCCCGCTCTAGAAGCACCCAGTGTGTATTGATTTTGCCGTCGCTGGCAAGACTCCTTCTGCCGTTTGTCAACAGTTTTAAGGCTTTTTATGCTCCTAGCTAGGTTTAGAGATCGAATAGAATGAATAAAGCCATGACTGATTCTGTGATGGATTAGATCTTGTTCACATAGAACATCATGGAAAGCCCCAGTCTTTTAAATGCTTTGATCAATGTAGGAAATAGGAAAGAATGAAACGTTTAAGTGTGTACATAAATATACTGCATTTCAGGCAAAATACAACTAAACCTGTCTACCCACAATGTCTATAATGCCATACCAACAGGTGGAGCTCAAGCACTGAGAAGCTACTGTGAAGCAAGTTGTAATAATTGCTTGTTTTATTTCTTCTTTTTTTTCCACAAAATGTATCAGGGGAGAGCGCGAACGCAGTCCCCCACTACCAGAAATTATGCAGTCGAGATTCCCGCATTTGGGGAATTCGCAAGGGTCAGCACAGCCTGAGTGCAATGGCTGAGCCTCACCTTGGGCGAACCACCTTCCTGATCATGGTCTCACCCCTGCCAGGTAAGTATGACTTGGAAATGCAGCTGTACAAGAACCCTTTCCCCTTGTCAGAACACAGGAAAAGGAAAACATGGGCAGAGGGGAGGGCGGGTCAGGGCCTGACAGACAGGGGGCGGGGTTGCAGGGCAATGGGCGGGCACTTGATTACAGGAAAGGGAAAATGATTGGAAAACATTTTGGTCTTGCACGTCAAACTCAGCAAAGGACAAGAGTCCTTACGTGTAGCCCGCTCTAGAAGCACCCAGTGCGTATTGATTTTGCCGTCGCTGGCAAGACTCCTTCTGCCGTTTGTCAACAGTTTTAAGGCTTTTTATGCTCCTAGCTAGGTTTAGAGATCGAATAGAATGAATAAAGCCATGACTGATTCTGTGATGGATTAGATCTTGTTCACATAGAACATCATGGAAAGCCCCAGTCTTTTAACATGAGAAATATTAATTTAAGTTTGAATGATGAATGTATCAATGAACATAATCATAAACGTCAATATATTGTTTATTTTTCCACCAGTGTACTACACAGACCAATATATGAGTGCAGAAAATAGTTCAGAACACTGGAAATTCTGACCAAAATTGTTGTTTAATTTTGGGAGTTTTGCTCAGGATATTGGAAGAATTGAAGTAAATCAGAAGATGTTTTTTAATACCATTTTAGATGGTATATTTTTCTTAAATTTCCCAGGCCTCTGCCACAGGCATCTCCATAGTGCCTAAAAGTGGTCCTCTGCATGCTCAAAGCAAATGACTGGATCTTCCATTCATCATCTATAATATGAGCCGTCACACCAAGATAATTCTTGTTGCTAACAGAGGTCCAGTGATCCCCAGTCAGAGCCACATTTGTGGCGCTCTTCACAATAACCTGTTTTACTTCCCTTTCCTCATCATACAGCTGCTGGACTTTCTTTGACATTGTCTTTCTGGACGGTAGTTCGTAACTTAACTCAGTTGACGCAATGTTCAGCGCTTCTTGTAAGCCTTTGGCTGTGTTCGAAATAGCCTACTACATACTACTGGCGTACTGATCGAGCCCCAAATCAGTATGTCGTATGCAGTATGTGACCAAAATGAAAATTTCCAGTACGTGAAACATACCCGGATGACCTACTACTTCCGCAAAATATTCCAGTACGCGAACACCATCTTCGTGGTGTACTGCATCCCATCATGCAATGCTACGATCACGTGACCCCGTAGTATGCTTTGCTTTTGTCGCATACTGGAAACTGTACTGCATACTACTACGAGGACCAGTATGCAGTATCCAGTATATACTGAGTCCAGTATGCAGTATCCAGTATGTAGTAGTCTATTTCGAACAGAGCCTTTATCTTCAACCACACAGAGCGAACAACTCTGCAAATAATGTGACGCGTCATGTATAAACGCATGCGGAGTCGTGCACTACGGCCACTTGTGAAAGTTTAATCCAGTCTTAATGGTCCAATGAAGGTAATTTTAAAACCAGGACATGTCCTCACTTAGAAAAAAGCCCGGGACACCCGGGACAGGATGTGAAATACGGACATGTCCCGGGAAATACGGACGTTTGGTCACCCTATCGTACTAGGTATACAATTAACAGCTGAGTTATCATTACTGACCTGCACGTTAGTCCCAACATGTTTTGCGTTGAGGTGGTAACGAAGGGTGGAAGTGCTCCTGTGATAAGCGAACTCCTTCCTACATAAAGTGTAAATAACACTTATTTGTGTTTGTACTTCCATCTGGAAGTTTCTTATATTTAAATTTCTCATCCTCCAGCGTAGCCTCTTCAGTCATCTCCATCATGATCATCTTATTGTACGTCCATATAATCTGTATGTCTGGAACTCGTGCACTGAGAAACATTCCACGGTGCAAAAGTGTCTCATGCGTTAAATGTGTTAAAATGCATTAATTTTTTTAGTGCGTTAATTTTCCTGTAATTAATTAATCGAAATTAACGTGTTAAAGTCCCACCACTATTTATAACTTATGTTCACTACCTACAGCTGATTCCTACGGAAGCTCCGAGCTGCCAAGCCCTAATATATATTTGGCTCAGTATCATGTAATTACGTGAAAAGTTTTATGTTATAACGTGATATTTATCATGTTATAACGTGATACTTATCACGTTATTTCATGATATGGAATTATCATGTTATTTCATTATGTGGTATTTTCACGTTATAACGAGAAATTATCACGTTATTTCGTGATATGAAATTATCACGTTATTCCGAGATATGCAACTATCACGTTATTCTGAGATAAGAAATTATCAAGTTATTCTGAGATATGCAACTATCACGTTATTTCATGTTAAACATTTATCATGTTATTTCATGATATTAGACCATTCAGCACTTCAACACTTCCCAGGTTCAGTCAAGGAACATGCACTGTAAAAAAAAAATAGTCTTTTTACAGGTTTTTCTCAATAAATTTTACAGTTTTTTCCTGTATTTTAAAATGACAGGGAAAGTGTATTACAATTACCAGAACAAACTGTTTATTTAAAAATGTCATGTGATTTAACAAGAAAAATCTTTATAAATTAAAGACATTATAAATCTGTTTTTTAACAATTCTTAGATAATAATTTTAACTAAACAAACTGTAAAAAGAAAGTAATATTGATTAATCTTATTGAGACAAAGTAATAGAATCTTCTGGAATTAATTTCAAGGAAATATTACAAGACAACATTGATGCATGTTTTAATTTAAGTTTTGACATGTTAAATATGTGATTTTCATGTTATAAAAGTGAGTAAAAAGTAAAATGTTCTTAACTGTGATTTATTTTTATATTTATAACATACATAAAGAGTTAAGGCTGTAAGGAATGCCACCTGATCTCCACCTAACCAGCCTCACCTGACACTCATCACCACACCCCCTGTATCTCTACTTAAATGCCCACATTCCACTTCCTAGTCGCGAAGTACTGCCGACTCATGCCGCGTACCAAGCCTTTCTATTACCTGTCTGCTTTCCTGTGTTCCGACCCTCGCTTACGTCCCCGACCTTGTCTCCTGCCTAGTCCCTCTGTACCTCCTGACTTCTGCTCCCCCGGTATGACCTTGGACCGTCCTGACCACGCCAAGACAACGCAGTTGTTACTAGTCATAGTGCTCGTGATACACCTGCCTGTTTCTGTACCAACGTCTCATTTCAATAAAAGCGGTGTTCTTCCGCATTTGGATCCCTCTCTGCCTGTTCAATACGTTACAAAGGCGTTCCAGATCCAGCTCATTTTCAATCCACTATTAAATATGCACTGTATCTGTATCACTGTATCTACACTGTAAACCCGGATTAGGTTTTAATAAATTATTTTAGTAATCATTAATTATTATTTCATGTTTCGTAAAAAATATTGCCATTACTAAATAAAACTAGTTGTTATCATTATTGAGCTGAAATAGGCATTGCAATGATCATGTTAAGTAAAGATAACTGATTATGTTAAGTTTATGATTGGTAGGGGTGGGGCCTGTTTGAATCGGACCACTGCACAGTGTGCATGAAGAGTTGTTCTGGTTGTGCATATTGTTTGAAGAACCTTTCGTTATCACCCCGCTGCAGCCCAAATGTATGAGTTTTGAAATCAGTGTTTCTTCAAATGAGTATTTGCAACGTTGTCAGCTTTCAGTGCATGTAACTTATTTAGTTAACGCGTAATATATTCTTATCGGTTCATGTGTCTGGCATTCCTGTCCGATCATAGTTTAACTATAACCGTAGCGTTGAAATGTGTGTTCTGACGGTTCGGAGTTTATGGCTCATTTTAACTATTAATGTTATATATATTTTTAGGCAGATGCTATTTGCACCCGGGTATATGCAGTAGTGTGTGCTATTTGCACCCGGGTGTACATAGCAGTGTGTGCTATTTGCACCCGGGTATATGCAGCAGTGTGTGCTATTTGCACCCGGGTGTACATAGCAGTGTGTGCTATTTGCACCCGGGTATATGCAGCAGTGTGTGCTATTTGCACCCGGCTATACGTAGCAGTGTGTACTATTTGCACCCAACATTTTTATTTATCAAAGATTAGTACTATTCTTTTGTGTTCCATTTTACTTACAAAATTATTTTACAAGAAGTGAAGATACTTTTATTTGGGGTTATGGGGTAGACTGTGACGGGCAGGTGTGAGCAACTAAAAAGGAAGCGATCACGCCAAGTCTCAGGGAAAGAGGATGGTTTAATAGAAAGTGTGCAAACCAAAAACCCGTGCATGGTTCCAGATTAAGGAAATAATAACCAGCAGTCAACTGGTACAAAGACAAGACATATATAGACGAACAAACGACCCTCAGGTGAGACGGATCACGGGTCCCGCCCACCTGAGGGCCGAACATCACGTGACCAAAAACAGGACCGCTGCCGCTGTAACCGGGGGCGACCGGTAGGGGGCCCCCCCACAACGTGACATAGACCTCAGTTTGAATTTTGTTTTTCACTTGTGAGTCTTTTTCTTTACCATGCTTAGAATTTAAATGGCAATTTAATTATCCTAAGTCGCTTACCGCTAATGGCAGTAATCACATGGTAAATACTACATGTAATATACACTGCCAGTGATAAATAATGTTAAAACAAAATGTAACACAAGTTAATATCTGTCTGTAGCACCCTGATATGTACACCACATTGTATGTGTCACGTTACGGTCCCCGACCCCTCCCTTTGGGCGTGTGTTTACGTCGTCTGCGTCAGTGGATCTCCGTGGGTGCGGTTGCGTCCTGTGATAATTCGTCTCACCTGTGGCTCGTCTCGTCATCACGTGGGGTTTATGTAGTTTGTCTATTTAATGTGCGTTCGCGCAGTGTCTTGTGCTCGTCGTTGTTTGAGTCTACGTGTCTCTATATGTCTGAGTGTTAAACGTGCGCTGTCTGCGCTATATGTGTAAAGACGAATAAAGTAACGTCTGTAGCGAACAGGATTCTGTGTCTCGTCCTTCACCCAGTCGCCAGCGTTACAGTATGATGTATACAAATGTTCTTCCTGCCAGTACATTATCAGCCTCTTTAATTTTATTTAATTTCACAGAATGCAGAAGACAGATTTGACTTTTTAATTCATTTTTTCTGGATGGTTTGTAAATTTTTTAAAGAAATAAATTGGGGTTTTTATTATTTACATCATGTTTAAATAAATTTTAATTTTGTGCATTGGATGGTAGCCCTCTTCACTCCATAATCTCAGTGCTCTCTGGAATTCCTCACAACTGTCGAAGGAGTATCCTTCACAAATGTTCTTTAGCTTTTCTTCCTTCTTGGGAGAAAACACAAATATTAGCTTATATAAAATAGTCATTACATTATAAGTCTGGCATATTGACTCTGTCATGCAAAAACCTTAATTCAAAAGGACTGTACATCTTTTGTTATACACATTCATGTCCTTTGTGTGTACTGAAACAACACAAAAATAGAGAACAAAAAGACAAAATTATATAATTTTACACAAAACTCAAAAAATAGACTGGACAAAATTGTTTTTGTAAGATAGCAATGCGACTGTCACGTAGGGCTACGCCCCCCTCTCTAGCTGTCACTTCGGGTTGCTGTTGTTACCTGCGTGTCTGTATCCATGGTTTCCCCTCGTCTGACACGCCCGTGTCATCAGTGTCTTCACCTGTCTAGTTTAGTTCTGTGTATTTATAGTCCCAATGTTTCACTTATCGGTTGTTTTGTTCTATTTGGTTAGTTTGTGCTCTTGTTATTCATGCTCTTTGGTCGTGTTGTGCTCTTGTTATTCATGCTCTTTGGTCGTGTTGTGTTCTTGTTATTCATGCTCTTTGTTCAGTGTTCTACGCTTCCTGGTCTCTGAGTTCTACTCGTTTCGTTGCTCAGTCGTCTGTGTTTTCCGTATCCTGATTTTCTAGTTTGTATGCGTTTACCCCGTGTTTGATTTGAAGTGTTCGTTCGGTGTCTTAGTTTAATTCTTAGTATCGTCATGCCTGTTTATTTGTCAAACCTGGATGGCTCGCCCGTTATGACCCCTGCCTGTTTGAACGACTGGAATTCCCATTAATAAATCTCGCTCTCCTCAGCGTTTGTGTCCGCCTCCAAGCTCTGTAGCGCGAGCTACGTTTAGTGTTGCCACCTGTCCCAGTTTTCACGTCGCTGTCCCGGTTTGTCCCGGTTTTCCTTCTTTTTAATATTCGGTCCCGGCAAAAAATAAAAATCATTTAATGTCCCGGTTTTCACTAGGTTAGTTCAAACGACTATTTAGACTGTTTCTGCACACTTGAAATCTGTCTTTTTTTTCTCGCTGTGTCCATTTTACACCCCCCACCCGGTAACACTTTACGTTCGCCACTATTATGCTCCTATTAGCTCAAAAATATATCAGTGTTCGTTGGATAATAATTCTCACACTATTTCTTAAATATATATCTTAAAATGTAGAGTTAAATTGAGTGATGGACCTTTATACATAACTATTAACCAAATTCTGCTTACCGTTTCCTACTGTCTCCGTTTCGGTTCCTTTGAATTTGCGCCTTTTCGCTCCCGCACATTCATTAGTAGACATGCGCAGATGGGTTCGCTTTCTTTTTTTTTAATTAAGGGGTGAAAATAGCCTCGCTGTGTGGCAAATGCTACTTGTACCCGGGTGCAAATAGACACTCCGATATTTTTATCCAATGGGGGACGGCGCAACTTCCCAGGAGTCCCTGCGACTCCGGTATTGTTCTCTGTTAATGTGATGTCTATGCATGTGTTGATTAATTGTGTACTTGATTATGTGCATTACTTGGTTTAAGTCCCCCTTCATCAATTTATGTAGTTGTACTGTGTGAATTATTCTATGCCATGTTTGTGTACACTGTAAAAAAAAATCCTAATTTTATGGAAAATAACTGTAAATATTTCAATGTAGTTTAACATTTTTTTCCAATTGTATACAAAACTTTGTAAAATTACAGATATTTGTAATTTGACAAAATATATCAAAGTATTATGATAATAATTACAAGTTACACGCTTTTCTCATTTTATTACAGAAAAAATACAGTATTATTTATACGGTATTTTTCTGCTTTCTTAAATTACATACAGATTCATGTACAATTACAGCAATTATCTGCAATTAAATATTTGGTTGATTATATGAAGGTTTATGTCTGTAAGAACAAAAAAGTTTTTTCTCTGTTATTTTAATCCAAATCTTATTAACTTGTATTATCTAATGTCTTGGCGATGTGTTTAGTTGTTTGGCACTGCTGGTTTAAACATGATTTTCAATGTCAGAAATGAATGGGGTTTTCATAGTATTAGCTTACATGTAGCAATACTCGTATTTTGATTGTTAGGTGTCTTCGTAATTCAGAGGATCCATTAATGTTCAGGAGAAATATGTACACAGATCAAAACATATAGGGTCTGGACATATTAATTTGCCACAGAACGTGATGGTAATTGATTTGATGAAGTAAAAAAAAACAATTTCTGCAATTGAAAATCATGATTATGCTAATTTTTATGATGACTACAGAATGAAGAGTGACTTCTCAATGTCAATTCAGACATTAGATTTTTACATTGAATATTTCCTGTAAAATGACAGTGTTGCATGTTAAGTGTTATAATCACCGTTTTTTTACAGTTTATGTATGTTTTTAAATTTACAGTACTTATCTGTTTTTTTACATAAACTGTAAAAAACGGTAATTTTCTGGAAACAGGGGCGCCAGAAAATTGCCATTTTTTTTACAGTTTATGTATGTTTTTAAATTTACAGTACTTATCTGTTTTTTTACAGTAATTTTCTGGCGCCCCCATTTCCAGAAAATTACCGTTTTTTTACACTTTTTTTTTTACAGTGTGGCTCATCTGCATGACTTAATTCAGTTCTATTTCAAGCTTGGTTTAAGGCATGGTGACATTCTACAGTTGTTGAGCACTATAGATGGTATTGTTGTCAGTATGCGTACTCTCCGAAGGATTTTGAAAAGCATGGGGTTCCTACGATGGAGTACCAATCGCAGCATCGTCAGAAACTGTTATATCGCTGGGTCCAGTAATCACAATCAGCGGATTGAAAGCTGGTGGGCGTTTTTAAGAAGTCATCATGCCCAGTACTGGATGAATCGTTTTCAGGAACTTAAGGATCAAGACTGTTTCTCTGGAGACTTCTTGGACAAGCAGCTTATCTTGTTTACTTGCTTGTCCATCATCCAGGTGTGTTTTGCTGATTTGATGTTCAACTTATTATTATTATTATTATTATTATTATTATTATTATTATTATTATTAATAATTACCTTAAAGACTTGGACATTATCCCATGATAGCTGTATATATGGGCAGTCATGGCCTGGCGGTTAGGGAACTGGTCTTGTGACCGGAGGGTCGTGGGTTCAATTCCCAGACAGGCCATGACTGAGGTGCCCTTGAGCAAGGCACCTAACCCCAACTGCTCCCCGGTCTGGGCACGTGTGATCCACAGCCCCCTAGTAATCACTAGTATGTGTGTGTGTGTTCTGACTGCACAGATGGGTTAAAAGCGGAGGACAAATTTCGATTGGGGTGTAAAAATCACAATTGACAAAATATGGCACATTTAAAAAAAAAATTTTTTTTTTTATATTTAGTGCTAAGAATAATGAATGGTGAACATCTAAAGCACAATGATCACGTTTTTGTTTTGTTCTTTACTTGATCAATTCTTTCATGAATTCCTGCCCTAAATCTGCAGTTAAAATACTTGACATGTCTCTAGTATTAAATACTGTTGCATACGATGTAATGTGCATGCAGTGCTGTGACCTGAATACATGAAATAAGTGTTGTTAGACAGGTAAATAGTCAAATGTATAGGTGATAGGGCATTGTTTAACATGGTAGTTTAACATGGTAGCATTAGTGTTAGTCAAGGAGTGGTTATGTTTCTCAGCACAAGGGGATATGCATCAACATAACATGGAGGTTTATTCTTGTGTTTGCTTCTATCAACCTCATCACTTTTGTGTTAATAAAAGTGAAATAAACCTAGGCACAAAAAGCTGTTGTGTTCCTCAGCATATAGTATTAGGGTCTGCCACTAATCAATGAAAAAATGAGGCTGTATATAAGTCAGTCCAATTTACTTTTGTAGTAACATACAGTACTCATGAACTCATGAACATAAGACAACAGGCTTGCTTTGTTTAAATTTGACAGATTATAAAATGCTCTGGTCCAGTGTCTAAAAATGTGTTCAACAACAGCTCTCAAGCCGATAAGACACTTTATGACTGGCATCACTATAACAGTAAAAAAATAATACAGTAAAATGCTGATAGAACTGTTAACTTTTAAACCATCTCTGTTCAGATGTTCAAACATACATACCCGGATACCTCCTGCTTCTGCTACTATCAGTTGAGATAACTATATCATAGTAAACTTACATAATGCTAAATTCATACGAGGTATTATGGATCAGTATGCTGTCAAATTTGGTGCGTAGTTCAGGATAGGAGGCATATGTCCATGGCAGTTCCAGAACTGGGCCACAGGTGTGTGCTACAGGCCGGTGTGCAAGTCCATCTGCAGATGTGAACATGATGTCAATCTTGTCAACGCAGACAACATCAGATCCTGTCATGAACCTTAGCATCCTTCTCAGACCAATATTATCCAATCCCCTGATGTACTGTTTCAGGAAACGAAAACTCTGGTTTTCTGCTTGAGTGGAAGGAGAAGCTTCTAGTAATTTCAAAAGCTTTTTGGTTGTTGGCTTTTTGTCTTCGTACATAAGCAGAACATGTTGTGTGTTCACGAAAGCTTCTTTCAGGGATGCACCAGCAATTAAGGACTTCTTCTTGCATGCATATCTTGGCTTTTGGATCAGCTGTTTGTGTGCCACCTTTAGAAGGATGCCTTTCAAATTGTTTCGTGTTGGAAAGGCTGTAACATCCAAGCGGTCCAGCAGATCAATCAGCTCATCCTGGTCATCCTCTGAAAGATCTTCTTTTAAAGCAGTAGTGATTAACATCCTATCTAATTGACTAACAAACCGAAGAAGACTTTCAAAAAGCACATTATCTGAGACCTCATTCTCACCAAAAATGAGTGAAACTGTGAAAGCGGGGGATAAGCGACAAGGAAAATAGCCATGGTCTTGAAATCCTTTGAGGAGGATTCAGCCAATGGATTTCCATTCTTTCTCTTGCCAGTTAGGACACAGAGATGGAACTCTCAGGTCCTCCCCTTCAGCTGTGTGATCCAGAAGTTGTCCAAAATGCAGCATACACGTCCCTTGAGACACCATTGTGGTCGGCTCCTCTTTCATCAATGAAGGTGTATCGAAGGGAGTGCTTGAGAAGTGCTGAATCCTTGAACTGGGCTATCATCTCTTCCAGAAGATTGACCCTGTGTAGTTTTAACTGTTATATTCATAAAAGATGAATTTGTAGAGGTACCTGCTACATCATCTATAGCTGCTGACTCGGGAGCAATGTTTGCTGCACCTGTGGAGTGAGACAAGTTGGATGAGTTGTCACTTGCTGTGTCTGGAATGATGAGTGCTGAGCTTGCACTGCACTGTAAAAAAGAAAAAGTTGAGAAAACTCAAAATTTCAAGGCAACTTACTGCACTCGATTTTTGAGTTTTGATCCCAACTCAAACTCTTAAGCTTTTAAGAAATTCACTCAGTTGAGCCAACTTATTATTTCTTGTTCCAATTATTTATTTTTCACAGGTATATAAACTTCAGATTTTAAGTATTGCCTACAAATAATTCCAAATGATTCAAGTTATGCTAACTTACTATATCTTGTTCAGATAATTTATCTTGCCCATGTATATGAACCTCAAAATTTAAGTTACATACCAGGAGTTCCAAGTTTTTTAAAGTTGTGCCAACTTATTACATTGTGGCGTGGCGTGGGAGAAAAAGGCCACAGACAAATCTATTCTTATCAAGAACAGAGGTTTTATTCTCACCTTGCAAGAAAATTGGCACTCACAGGCACAATTAGATCAAACTCGAGGCCTTAACTAACTTGGCCTTACACATGAAATACAGGGGGAGGTCATGATGATGACAACGTTACACATACATGGAGGGGAAACTCGGATAATGCACATGTACATTAAAAAATGGACCGGGGTGACTTAACTAATAACACACAATTAATAATCAATAATATATAACACTATACAGACACAAACACCACATAATACGCATAACAGGGCCGGAGCCGCAAGGGCTCATGGGTAATGACGTCATCCCGACGCTACAATATCTTGTTCAGATAATGTATATTTCCATACCTGTTAAGTGTCCCAGACTTGTCTACCCAGTCTACCCAGACTACTGCAGGTGGCAGTTCTCGCGAGGCTAGTGACAGAATTCTGTTTGGCGCGGCACATGAATGCTTTTAAAAAAATAACAATTGAAAACTCGCGGGTTTAGTCACATTTGTAGTTCAAAACATATTTGGGGTGTTTTTTCTTCACTTTTTGCCACTCCAAAGATGTTTTCGTCTCTCCTACAGTCTCGATTGCAGCTATATGCAAATAACCGATTATGCAAATTACGCGATACGCGATTACGTCAGATACGGGAAATGTCTCGTACAGTGGTACCTCGAGATACGAATTTAATCCATTCCAGACCCGTGCTCGTATCTCGAACTGCTCGGATCTGTAACAATGTAAAGTATTGTAATTGGTTCCGGTCCTTAAAAAAGTCACAAAACTAGCGTAAATGTGGAAAAAAAGACATGTTCTTTATTAATAAAGGCATGAACCGGTGTCCGAAGTTGGGACAATATCGTCAAGCCTTTCGCCGTGTTTGCACTTTTAAAGTTGTCCTTCTGCTTCAGGATAGTGCTAATGGTGGATTAGTTCGGCTACACGAGTGCCTTTCTCATGCAGGTGAATAATCTCCTGCTTAGTTTCTATAGTTATCATTCTCTTCTCACTGGACTTTCCACTACTAGAGCCTTTCTTTGGAGCCATAATGAAAAAAAAAACGTTTGTAGTATTGAAATACTGTACTATATACACCGTACGTACTGTTACTCGTTGCAAAGCACACGTGCGAATGGCTGTGATGACCGGTTCATGCTCGTATCTCGAGCGTGCACTCGGGTGTCGAACAGAAATTTTGCTCGTCTCAGTGCTCGTATCTTGGATCGCTCGTATATAGAGCAGCTCGTATCTCGAGGTACCACTGTATTATTAAATACAAAACTTGACTGGTATGTATTTCACATGTACATAAATCTCTAAATTCAATACTAAGAATAGCTAACTGAAGTTGGGTCATATAAGACAAATGACAAAACACATTTGGACGTTAATATTCAGTTCAGAGTAGCGTAGGTCGCTGCTTGCTGCAGGTGAAATCCATTTTAAGTTGTCCGGAGTCAAATTCTGGCAGAAATCGCAAACCCCGCCCCGTTCTCAACTAAGGAGTCAAATTGAGCATGCGCAGAGGAGTTGGCCTGGCCTTAACTAGGGTTCAACTACAATTTGTATGTTTTGACAATGCAGGTTGTAAGGTCAGATCAACTTTTAACAAGAAACTCAATAAAGTAAGCTGATCCAATTACTTTGTTATAGTTTAATCCTCTGCACATGCTCAATTTGACTCCTTAGTTGAGAACGGGGCGGGGTTTGCGATTTCGACTCCGGACAACTTGAAACATGTACATGTACATGTACATGTGAAATACATACCAGTCAAGTTTTGTATTTAATAATACGAGACATTTCCTGTATCTGACGTAATCGCGTATCGCGTAATTTGCATAATCGGTTATTTGCATATAGCTGCAATCGAGGCTGTAGGAGAGACAAAAACATCTTTGGAGTGGCAAAAAGTGAAGAAAAGACACCCCAAATATGTTTTGAACTACAAATGTGACTAAACCCGCGAGTTTTCAATTGTTTTTTTTTTTAAAGCATTCATGCCAAACAGAGTTCTGTCACTAGCCTCGCGAGAACTGCCACCTGCAGTAGTCTGGGTAGCAGTTCTCGCGAGGCTAGTGACAGAATTCTGTTTGAAGCGGCACATGAATGCTTTAAAAAAAATAACAATTGAAAACTGAAAATACGGGATGACGCCGGGACAAAGCGGTAAAATACGGGACTTTCCCGGCCAAAACGGGACACTTGACAGGTATGGAAATATACATTATCTGAACAAGATATTGTAGCGTCGGGGTGACGTCATTACCCATGAGCCCTTGCGGTTCCGGCCCTGTTATGCGTATTATGTGGTGTTTATGTCTGTATAGCAGTGGCGTGCACAATTAGACCTCAGGTGGTGCTAAAGCACCACCAACTCTGCCCTTTATCAACGAAAGTGCCCTTTTGAAACTTCGGGGTTTTTTTTACTATTATTATTATCATTTAACTGAGGTCGGTTTGAAATGATCTTTTGAAAACCTGAGTGATTAAAAACAATGCCCTGAAATGAGCCACCACCTCGCACACACCCAACCTCTCTCTTCCTTTAACACTAGATGCGCTGCAGCAGCAGTTCAGTTCAGCGAGTGGAAGGAAGCGTCTTCAGCACAGCACACACGGTCACAGATACCTCCCGTGCCCCACCAGCCAGGTCACATACACATCAAGTCAAATCGTACCGTTTACCCTCTAAGCCTTTTTAAATTTTTAATGTACATGTGCATTATCCGAGTTTCCCCTCCATGTATGTGTAACGTTGTCATCATCATTACCTCCCCCTATAATTTCATGTGTAAGGCCAAGTTAGTTAAGGCCTCGAGTTTGATCTAATTGTGCCTGTGAGTGCCAATTTTCTTGCAAGGTGAGAATAAAACCTCTGTTCTTGATAAGAATGGACGTGTCTGTGGCCTTTTTCTCCCACACCACACCACAATATAATAAGTTAGCACAACTTTAAAAAACTTGGAACTCCTGGTATGTAACTTACGTTTTGAGGTTCATATACATGGGCAAGATAAATTATCTGAACAAGATATAGTAAGTTAGCATAACTTGAATCATTTGGAATTATTTGTAGGCAATACTTAAAATCTGAAGTTTATATACCTGTGAAAAATAAATAATTGGAACAAGATATAATAAGTTGGCTTAACTGAGTGAATTTCTTAAAAACTTAAGAGTTGGAATTGGGATCAAAACTCAAAAATCGAGTGCAGTAAGTTGCCTTGAAATTTTGAGTTTTCTCAACTTTTTCTTTTTTACAGTGTATGATACCATTATCTTCATGAACTGAGACTAAGTGCTTATAATAAGTAAACAATACACACAGTAACTAAATTAATTAAGACAAACACAATCAAGTAGCATCAACTTCTCACTATAGCCCATATAGCCTAAAATGAGACTAAACTAAACTCAGATCACTAATCCCTGCAACAAAAACAAATTGCAATAGTAATGGTTCCTTGTATTGATCCTTAAACCCCAATTGTATCACATATTCAAAATCTACCTTCATCTACCTTCACCTTCAAAGTCTGTTCTACTTCATTGATGAAGGTAGATCCAGTCTTTTTCTCCAGGACTGAACTGCAATGTTTGCTTGCTTGTATTGCATTCTGCATTAAAGTGCAGTATTCTTGTAGCAGTTCTAATTTATCCAAAACAATGCACTTACAGCACTAATAGGCCTACAGATATATAGGCTACAGCGGTATATGCAGTGATACTAATACTGCAATTTCCCCTCATTTAGTTTCTGATTTAACAAATCTATATATTGGGCATACTCAGGTTCATGTGTAGAGGTCCTGATAATGTTGTGCACAAAGTGTTGTGCCATATTTTGAGGTTTGTAAGAGAGAGCGTTTTACCAAAGTTCCCGGGTAAAGTGTCAAAAGTCCAAACAGAACAGCGATTTGGAGCAGATCTCTCCCCTTTACTGGAGAAGCCAAATAGCTAGCAACTAAGCCCCATTTTTCTGATTTGCTTATGGTTGCGATTTAAGACTGGGGTGCATGCCGTCAACAATATTGGTCTTTATCCATGAAAATCGAGAAACACAGACATTTGTCAGAGCTTAAGGCCACATAGTTGCCGAATTTCAGCAGAGTTGTGCACTGCCACTGCCAATTACTCGCTATGCACCTAGCAGCCATATTCAGCAGTTATATGGCAAACTACCAATTGAAGACGTAAACAGTAAAATACACTTACATGATCTTGCTCCATTCGAAGGAGACAGTCCTCTGGAACACCTCGACCTCAAAGAAATCTCGAGAGTGGAGAATCCACTTTTTCAGCCATCCTCAAGTGAAATGGAAGCGTGCTTGCTTGGCCGTGCATCAAAGTAAAATCATTGATGTTTTCACGTTATAACGTTAAAATATCATGAAATAACGTGATAAATGTTTATCACAAAATAACATGATAATTTCATAATTCGAAATAACGTGATAATTTCATATTATGAAATAACGTGATAGATTCATATCTCGGAATAACATGATAATTTCTTATGATGAAATAACGTGATAATTTCACGATATAACGTGAAAATATCATATCATGAAATAACATGCTAGTTTTGTATCACGAAATAACGTGATAGATATAATAAATATCACGTTATAACATGAAACCTTTCACGTTATTACATGTTACTGAGTCAAATTATATTTATATGGCTGGCAGCTCTACGTCGCCGTAGATTCCTGCTTCTGCCATACTGGAGTGCAAGCACGTGCCAGACAGGAAATTAGCACTGTTTAAATCCTGTTGCATTTAACTCAACTGTTTATTGGTCTAGGGGCACCCTGTGTGTACGAAGTCTGCACTCACTTCTAAACAAAGGTTTTCTTGATGAGGCGCTTCCTTCTATCATCACTGATTACAACAAAAAGAAGAAGGTGGAGAGGGGATGTTGGGATTGCCCAGGCAGAAGTTACACATGCACAATGATGAAAGAGGAAATGACTTTAACTCATTTGCACACAGTGAGACATGGAAAAGCAGATGAGCATAAAGAAAAAAAGAATAGTGTGGTAGAATAAGCAACAGTGCTGTGGAAGAGTCACGTACAGACATTTGTGTGAACTTTACATTGTGATGAAGATCCTCCTTATCTTCTCTCTCTGTCTGATCTCAGGTGAGTCAAGTTGCTGAGGTTAGTTTGCTTGGTTTGAGGTCACTGATCGCTGGTTTCTGACCATTGAACTGTTCCATTTTTGAGTAAACTTGGCTGTGATTGTATCCAAATTCTCTTCTGACTCATTCATGACAATGTTATAGATACTCTATTGAGAGTTTATCATCTGCATGATAAACATGATCGGTATGTGATTAGGAAAATAATAAAAAACTTAAATTGAACTGATGGGACTGTTTCCTCTTTTCAGTGGGCAGCTTTGACGTCAATGCCTACTCTGGTGGAAGTGTCATTATATTTTCTGCTATCCAGGGGGATTTAAGTAATAGAAATGAGTTTTGCAAAGTGACACAAAATACCTGTATCAATGTAATGAAGGACAGCCCTGGAGGAAACAGGGTTTATAACAGAAGATTCAATTTGTATAAAAACTCAAAAGGACTGATGACAGTGATGATCAATGACCTGAACTTTCAGGACACTGGAAAATACAGGTTCAGAGTGAATAATCAGCATTTACAGAATGTGAAGTTGAAAGTTCAGAAGAGTGAGTATTTTGTACGTTTTTCACTTGTATTCAATCTCAAAGAATTAGCAAGACATCATCTAGGCTTGTAAATTAAGTTTGTCTGTGTGTTTGTTAATGTGATTGGCAGATGCGTGTTGTTTGGGGTCACAGAATGTGTCTGGTCGTGAGGGTGACAGTGAAAACATCAACTGTGACTATCCAAAGAAGTATAAGAACAGATACAAGTACTTATTCAAACTGGGTGGTCACCCCCCTGAAGAGAGATGCTCCACTGAAGTGGGTTGTCAAAATAACAGACTCTCCATTTATGATGACAGAGAATCAATGTTTAATGTTAAAATCAGGAAAGTAACAGTAGGTGATGCAGGACTTTACCTGTGTGGCATAAAGACCAACAGAAACCAAGGCAGCTTCATCTCTACAGTCAAAAGGGTGCAGCTACACGTTACTGGTGAGTACACAGATCACGTGTCTTTGTTTTCAACAAAGTTCACATGCAGCAAAATAAGCAGAATGAGAACTGAACTTGGCGGACAAAAGGGGAGGTTGATGAAATACAGTCACACACACTGGGGAGAGGGAAAGTGGGATAAACAACCAACAGACATAACACATACATTAACACAATGGTAAAGCAGGGGGAAGACTGAGAAATACAAAACATAGAAACTAAACACATGAAAAACTGATACGTGTAACAAGGTGGTTTGCAAGAGGTAGGAAGAGAACCACCCAGCAGGCATTTCAACGTTGAATCGACGTTGAATCAACGTCGAATGTGATGGTTGAATCAACGTTGGATTTTGTGTCGATTTTGAAAGGTGAATCAACGTTGATATGCCAGCGTCGTTTCAACGTCATACATTCAACCTTGAATAAACCATAAAATTCACGTTCATGATGCTCAAAATTGCATGGGAGAGAGGAAAAAAACAACTGTATGCCATAATGAAAAAAGAACAAATTTATTTTATTCTCTCATTTTACTCGGAGTACCACCACACAACCTCAGTCATGGCCTCAAGTCTGGGACTCGAACCCACGACCCTCTGGTCTCAAGACCAGTTCCCTAACCGCCAGGCCACGACTACCCTGCCCCACGGATGTAATTTTAGGGGGGGACGGGGGGGACATGTCCCCCCCCACTTTTTCAAAACCTGGCTTTGGTCCCCCCCAGTTTTTATATTAAAACCAAATATTTAAATAGCGACGAATCTATGCCCCCCCCACTTTTGAAATCAAAATTACGTCCATGCCCTGCCCTACTCTCTTTAAACCTGTTGATTTGTCATTGCGAAGTTTTGTTTCTGCCTCAAAACATTTCAAACTGTTTCATTGCCTGATGTTGTCTTCCTGGTTAATACCTGCCTGTTAATAAATAAACAAAAATTATTATTATTATTATTATTATTAATATTACTACTAATAATAATAATTAATACCTCTTTCAAAACCCTCAGCCAATGCCAAAGTGTTGTTTGTACTTTTTTATTGTATGTGTTTCTTGAACTTGAAATGGTAATACAAAGGCAGGTTGAAGATATTACGTTGATTCACCGTTAATAGTTCAACGTTTGCGCAACCATTTAACATTAAACGTTGATTCAATGTTGTTTCAACGTTGAAACAACAACAGACAGTATTTCAACTATATTTCAACCACATTTCAATGTTGAAGGTCGGTCGTGTGCCAGCTGGGCAGGATCACTAGCTGGTTAACTAGAGATTAACCAGTTGAGCCACCACAGGGTTTTGATGGGTAGGACCCAATTGCTGAGTTAGTTTATGACTGGGACTGAGTGAAAGCAACAGGGAGAAAAAAACATGGGGACTGGGAAGAGACCCAGGTCACCCTATAGGTAAACCAGCACCTTCACTAAGCCAGATGGCACAGCTAGCAAACAGAACAACAAAAGCAAATGAAAGAAAAGGGAAAAAATTAAGGACAAAAAGAAAAGAACGAAGGACGCCAGGGGAAGGACTGGCTCTCAATTAGTGTGGCAGAAACAGAATTACACGTACCAACAGTAGTAGCCAAGCATGTCAGCTCCCTCTGGTGGTCGGCGGCGGTATAGTGCTGGAGCCAACCCTTACAATAAAACAAACACAAGGGAAAGATAACCGGGCAAGGGAAAAACACACACTATCTAAACTTAGGGAGATACAGAGGTACAGGGAGCAGAACTAGGCAATAATAAACTTGGGCTGGTGAATGAATGAAAAGACAATGACCCACAATGACATGAACAAACAAAAGGGGGGAAAAAACAAGACACAGGAGAACTGAATAACTACAGAGGAGTAGAAACTCAAAACATGAGTAGATAAACGACCCTCAGGTGGTAAACCCACTAATGGGTAACACCCACCTCATGGTCAGGAACACAACCAAACAAGCACTGCTGCTGACCGGGCAGCCAATTGCCTGTTGTCTTTAAACATTAATTCTGTTGCATATGGACCCATGAAGCTATTTATTATATTTTCATAGTTTTTGTGTATATATTTTCACAGCCTGGTAAGACCTTCTGGTAGAGACTGTGATAGAATACTACTGATATTTTGACTTCTTCAATGTATTTTAGTTAAAATTTTCAATGTTTTTTATGTGTGTGTCAGCCAGCACAACTAATAACAACATTCCAAGCACAATGCAGCCTGGTAAGATCCTCTGTGTGAACAGTGTTCTTGTCTCTGTGTGGACATTGGTCATGTCTTTGTGGACAGCGTGCATGTCTGTGTTGACAGTGTTCATGTCTGTGTGTGGACAGTGGTCATGTCTGTGTAGACAGTGTTCATGTCTCTGTGGGGACAGTGTTCATGTCTCTGTGCTTGAACTGGTTCCCCTGATTATCCCCTAAACACCGGACACACCCTGTTCCACTGACTGACTGCAGTCTAATTAACTGATCATGATGTTTGCCTGTATTTTAATACTGTTTTCACACTGTTTTTGTGCATATTTTTCAGTCACCACGGCTACAGACAAAAACCCAGACACATCACAGCCTGGTAAGACCCTCTGGTAGACCCTCTCTCTCTCTCTCTCTCTCTCTCTCTCTCTATATATATATATATATATATATATATATATATATATATATATATATATATATATATATATATATATATTAGTGCTGTCAATTCCAGGTGCCGCGATTAAAAGTCCTCACCAGGACTTTGCTCAGGCTTCCTGGATTGTGTTGATTCCACTAATTTTACCTGGATTGCTAATTAGAAAATCTAGCAAGCTTGAGCAAAATCCTGGAGAGGACTTTTAATCGCGACACCTGGAATTGACAGCACTAATATATATATATGTGTGTGTGTGTGCGTGTGTGTGTGTGTTTTATACCTTATACCTCAGCCTTCACTACATTTGAGATTTAATGCTAATATATATGATTATTATTATTATTATTATTATTTCATATGATAATTATGAAAGGTTTATTACTGTAATATTTTGGCTCTAAACATGATCCTATTAACACATCATCTGTGCATGCGCGTGTGTGTTTGTGTGTGCATGTGTGCATACCTATGTGTGTGTGCGCATCTCATCTCTAGGTTCCTCTGTCTTCATTATTGCGTGTGTGTGTGTGGCTCTGCTGTTGATTGGAGTTTTAGGATTGATGTTATACAAGTTCACACACATGAAGGCACAAGGTACTGCACACACACACACACACACATAAACAAACACACATACCCCCACATGCAGAAGCACAAACATGCCCACATGCACAAACATGCCCACATACTGTAGGAACACACACACACGACCCTAAAAACACATACCTAGACACATCCCAACACACAGGGGAATACATGTACACACACACGACCCTAAAAACACATACCTAGACACATCCCAACACACAGGGGAATACATGTACACACACACAACCCTAAAAACACATACCTAGACACATCCCAACACACAGGGGAATACATGTACACACACACGACCCTAAACACACATACCTAGACACATCCCAACACACAGGGGAATACATGCACACACACACGACCCTAAACACACATACCTAGACACATCCCAACACACAGGGGAATACATGTACACACACACAACCCTAAAAACACATACCTAGACACATCCCAGCACACAGGGGAATACATGTACACACACACGACCCTAAAAACACATACCTAGACACATCCCAACACACAGGGGAATACATGTACACACACACGACCCTAAACACACATACCTAGACACATCCCAACACACAGGGGAATACATGCACACACACATGCCCCTAAGCACACACACAAAGGGTATTTTTTGAGTGCTTGAAATTTATATATTCATGTCATACTAAATTAAAATGTGCAATAATGTTAGAACAACTAAGTGATTTAGGGCACATTTTTAATGTGTGTGTGTGTGTGTGCGTGCGTGCGTGCGTGTGTGTGTGTGTGTGTGCATGCGTGCGTGCGTGCGTGCGTGTGCGTGCGTGCGTGTGTGTGTGCGTGCGCGTGTGTGTGCGCGTGTGTGTGTGTGCATGCGTGCGTGCGTGCGTGCGTGTGCGTGTGTGTGTGCGTGCGCGTGTGTGTGCGCGTGTGTGCGTGCGTGCGTGCGTGCGTGTGTGTGTGTGTGTGTGTGTGTGTGTGTGTGTGTGTGTGTGTGTGTGTGTGTGTGTTCTTGTATGGCAGCATTGATCTCTCCTCAGATCTCCCACACTTACACTGAGTATGAGGAAATTAAGGATGACAAACCGTACTCTACCGTCCAACTACCCACAATCCCTTCTGTTCCGCCAAACACAGTCTATGCCCTTGCGGAGTTACCCACAGTCATCTCCTAAACACAGTAGTCCCCTAAACACTGTGTAGTACAACAGTCACTACAGTGGAATCATTTACTAATCATTGATACTATTATTTGATCTTCAGCATGAAATGCATTTAGTGGTTCTGTGACATATTTATAGTTAATGTATATGGCTGATAAAGTTTTGACAGACAGTTCCCACATAGGGTCACATGTTCATGAACATGTCTTGTTCATTTGAAGGATGAAACATTTTCATTTTGATTTGTTTGCTCAGTGTCACATGTGCTCAGTGTCAGTGTATGTTTGAAGGTTGATCACTGTTATCCTGCTCTACGTACTTTTGTTTGTGATTCTACGCTCAGTCAGTTTGTTCTCGGTTTCTGTTTTGGTTGTTTGCCCATTCAGGACCATCAGTTTTGTTTATTTACTTGTCAATAAATATCGTTCTGCCAACTCACTTGTGTCTGGCCTGGCCCGCCTTGACTCAGTATTACAGTGTGCTTTCTGACCCGCTGATCTCTGCCCTATGGCCTCTCCACACCACACCAGCATTCACTTATTGTCTGACATGTGACCTTCAGCTTCAGTGTGGGGTCAGAGGTCATCTCCATGAACTGGTCCTCTTCAGCACAGCAGAAATCAGCAGGTAGCACTGCACGGAATGAACTTCTCACTGCTGTTTCACTCAGGGAAGAGAGGTACTCCTTAAGATACTGAATCACTGTGATGGGCCACGCAAAAACCACTTACATTCAGTTTTTCAAAATCTACAGTAAGCTAGCTAATTCCACCCCCTTACAGTGTCATCACTCAGGCTCTGATTTGGCAAATGCTGACAGGCAGGGAGGAATGAGTGTTAAGAGGTTTCTTGGAAGGCCAAAGTTCAGTCACTGCACTTTGTTTTACTTGATCTCACCGACTGATGATCTTTGCTTTGTCAAAAGGGCAGCAAACAGATCAGCATACCTGCTATAGTGTTTATTTGATATGTGGCATCAATACCAGGGTACCCGCGGGTCCTTAAAAAGTCTTAAAATGTCTTAAATTTAGTTTTCCATATTCAAGGCCTAAAATGTCTTAAAATGTCTGGAATTTTATGAGGGGAGGCTTTAAATTATTATAAATGTGTGTTGTTCAGTTGTTCTGGCGCGATGTGAACTTTGCCGAATCTAGCGCTAATGCAGAAAATAACCGCTCCAGGGTCCTAGTGCTAGATTCCTAGCGTTAGAGTATACGGCCTCGCCAAACCCCCCCCCCCCCTCCTCAACAATTCTCGTTCGCCACACACACACCCCCCCCCCCCCCTCCTCAACAATTCTCGTTCGCCACACACACACACCCCCCCCCCCCCTGTCAACGATGTGGAACACACCTGCATCCCCGGTAATAGTATTATTTTTTCTTGTGAGAGGTATTAAAAAGGTCTTAAAGGTCTGAAAGTCTTAGTAGTGACAAAATAATAATTTTGATAATGCAGAGGATCCACTGACAAGGGCTTTTACTTCTATATTGAACTCTGTTGGCATTACACAAAACGTTGTAGGACCCACACACTATCAAAATCATACCCTAGATTTAATCTTAACGTTGGGTATTGACGTAGATAATATAAATATACTCCTGCAAACCGTAGCTATCTCTGATCACTATTTAGTCAAATTTGAGATTCATCTTAACATAAATACCCGCCCGTCTCCTCGGCAGTGTATAAAGCGCTCGATAAATTCATTAACAGCAACACAGTTTATTGAAGCCCTCCCTGATTTAACTGCTCTAGCCCACTCGCCATCCTATCCAGGAGAGTTAGATAGTCTAACCAACTGCATAGAGAATACCTGCAGATCAGCTCTAGACATAGTAGCTCCACTCAAATATAAAAAGACTAGATCTAAAAAACTCGCTCTGTGGTACACTGACCAAACTAGAAACTTAAAACAAATAGCACGTAAATTAGAGCGTAAATGGCGATCTACTAAGTTGGAAGTATTCTACTGTGCCTGGAAGGATAGCATCATTGACTACAAACGGGCACTCGCTAAAGCACGCTCAGCATACCTAGCCTCACTGATTAAACCTCTGATTAAGAAACCAAATCTTGATCCTACTGTACTATCTAATTATAGACCCATTTCAAACACATCATTTATATCTAAGATCATAGAAAAAGCTGTTGCCCAGCAATTATGCCTATATCTGCATAGGCATCACATATTTGAAAAGTTCCAATCTGGTTTTAGGCCCCATCACAGTACTGAAACAGCATTAGTTAAAGTAACAAATGACCTCCTCCTTGCTTCAGATCAAGGTTATGTATCGCTGTTAGTGCTTCTTGATCTTAGTGCAGCTTTCGACACAATTGATCATAGGATCTTGCTAGAAAGGTTAGAACGCTGGGTTGGAGTCTCTGGAACAGCCCTTTCTTGGTTTCATTCTTACTTAACAAATCGCTATCAGTTTGTAGAGCTCAATAATATTCCATCCAAACGTACAAAAGTTAAATATGGGGTCCCGCAAGGCTCCATTCTAGGACCACTATTATTTACATTATATATGCTACCACTGGGCACAGTTATAAACAAACATGGTGTCAATTTTCACTGCTATGCAGATGACACTCAACTTTACATATCAGCCAAACCTGATGACAAACTCAGTTTAAGAAAAATTGAGGCCTGTGTAAGAGATATTAAATGCTGGATGTCTCTAAACTTCCTCCAACTTAATGAGGACAAAACAGAAGTTCTTCTTCTGGGCCCTAAGGCCTCAAAACAGAAAATTCCAGATCTAATGCTTAATCTCGCAGGCTACCCCATTACACCTGGCACAGTAGCCAAAAACCTAGGCGTCATACTCGACTCTGACCTATCATTTGATAAATACATAGATAATACTACTAGGATAGCTTTTCTACATCTCCGTAACATTGCTAAATTAAGAAATGCATTATCACAGGATGATGCGGAAAAATTGGTGCACGCCTTTGTTAGCTCTAGATTAGACTACTGCAATGCACTACTGTCAGGATGTTCAAATAGGAATCTAAATAAACTTCAAATAGTTCAAAATGCCGCAGCCAGGGTTCTGACCAGAACTAGAAAATTTCAGCATATCTGTCCAGTCCTATCAGCCCTGCATTGGCTCCCAGTTAAATTCCGTATTGACTTTAAAATTCTTTTATTAACTTATAAAGCACTGCACGGGCTTGCTCCTGAGTACCTTCAGGAACTTATTTCCTATTACGAACCCCCACGCCCACTAAGATCACAGGGTGCTGGTCTTTTATTAGTTCCAAAAATTAATAAGGTAACAGCAGGGGGAAGAGCCTTTTCTTGTAAGGCCCCCCAGCTTTGGAATAATCTTCCTAAATGCGTCCGGGACTCCGACACAGTCACAATCTTTAAGTCTAGGTTGAAAACCCACTTATTTAGTTTAGCGTTTGATAATTAATATCCCCCCTTAGATAAAAGTACAGATCCAGGGGTTCATAGACGAAGGGTTTTATGGTAGACTGGGGCGCTGGTGCTGTCGTCCTGTCACTGCTCGTGGTCACTCAAGTTTGTTGACAGTGCAGTGGACGGATGCCATTGTCTCAGAATGCCCCCAAGCCTATGTTACCTTCTGGTTCTGCCTTTTTAGCTAGGCTGTAATAATTTAACTAAATGCCGGAGTTGCTGCCACACTCCGGAAATGTTTATAATTTTACCTGTCCTTTATATGTCCTCATACAGAGCTAATTTTCCCTGTTTCATTTCTCCACATGGCTGCCCGCCTGCTTGAGGATTAATGAGATGAGGAGACCAGCGATCCATCCTGAGCCAGCCACCTCCTGCCTAACCGGATGCATACATCATGATGGACATTATTACATATTTTTCCTTTTCTTTCTCTTCTTTCTGTCTAAATTGTTATTGTTGTCATGGTGACCGGTGTCGGCCAGAGGAGGATGGGTTCCCCCTCTGGTTCATAGACGAAGGGTTTTATGGTAGACTGGGGCGCTGGTGCTGTCGTCCTGTCACTGCTCGTGGTCACTCAAGTTTGTTGACAGTGCAGTGGACGGATGCCATTGTCTCAGAATGCCCCCAAGCAGAATGTAGACAGAATGTAGACAGAATGTAAAAGATGCAATAATGTCCATTTAGACAGAATATAAAAGATGTAATAATGTCCATCATGGTGTAGGCATCCGGTTAGGCAGGAGGTGGCCGGCCCAGGATGGATCGCTTGTCTCTCCTCATCTCATTATTCCTCAAGCAGGCGGGCAGCCATGTGGAGAAATGAAACAGGGAAAATTAGCTCTGTATGAGGACATATACAGGACAGGTAAAATTATAAACATTTCTGGAGTTTCGGATTTGATTCGGTTCTTTGGCGTTCGATGCTTTCGATGCTGTATATAGCCCAGTCACTAGCGTCAAATGAGTCAAATTAGTAGGCGCGATTTGATTTAGTTCATAAGAAAACTGATTCACACCACAGCAGTCGGTGTGGCAGGATTCAGATAAACGTAGTGTTCTGAACAAATGACTCGGTTGAGCGCCACACGCACGCGCAAGCTGGCAGAGCAGCAGCGAGAGAGAGCAGCAGCTAGAGAGAGAGCAGCAGCTAGAGAGAGCAGCAGCGAGCGTAGAATGGCGACGGCTAAAATAACAGATGTCTCTCGTCCGCAACTTGTGGACAAAACGGGCGCGAGGAGTGAAGTGTGGGCATATTTTGCTTACATCGCTGATGAAGAGGGGAATCCGACCAACACCACAAACCCAGTTTGTAAACGGTGTTATAAGTCTATCCAGTGCAGAGGAGGGAACACCAGCAACCTAGCTAAGCATTTAGCAGACAAGCACCCTGATCTCTACAAAGAGCTGAGAAGTCGACAGGTTAGTGGAGTTAGTCAAGATACACTGTGTTTGTAGCTTTACTAAGATTAACCCTTTTCAGTGTTATGCAGGGGATAAGCTTGGTTTCCTGGATAGGGATTAGGTCTAGTCATAGACTATATTATCCTTTTAGAAGATTAAACAATTAAATCATACACACACACTGTTTATGCACTCCTTTATAATTGTGTTAGGGTTAGGGTTAATACTTATTTTCCACCATTATTTGCAAATAAATTCTTTAAAAGTCAGACAAAATGATTTTCTCAATTTTTTTTCACATTTTGTCTCTCATAGTTGAGGTCTACCTATGATGTCAATTACAGGCCTCTCTCATCTTTTTAAGTGGGAGAACTTGCACAATTGGTGACTGACTAAATACTTATTTTCCCCACTGTATGTAGGTGTGGTTGTGGTAAAGCATCTGGTGTTATACGAATGACTGAAGGAGGAAGTGGAAACCAGACGAGAGCTACTTCCTGTGTATTCTGCCTATCCTCTCTTTCTGATTTGCCATTTGAAAATTTGTTTCAGTGGCCTAATTTTTTTGTTTATACTTTTGTAATTTTGTTTCTTAAAATGTAAATTTGTCTTGCCCTTCCTGGCCACTGTACCTTAAGACTAATAAAAAAAGCCAGTATTCACAAACATTTTACACATGTTCTTTTACAGAGGTACATGTGAATTTATGACATTAGAATGTTATCATGGAGAATTTGTTTTATCAGCCTTTGAAGGTGCTCTTAGTGGTACGTGGTGATGATGGGAGGTACTATGTGTCTTGATCGTACACTAGAAAAAAAGGAAATGACCACACAGAAACAACTTCCTCCAGGAACACACACACACACACACACACACACAAAACGTAGCGATAAATGCAGCCACACACTGGATGTACACGTATGGATGTGTGAAGACACAGTGCTTTGCAGTTCACCTGACCATCAGAGAAACAGAAGATGAAACTCCCCACCATCCTGATGCTCTCACTGATCTCAGGTCAGTTGTTCTAATCCACATCTCAAACACATAATTTCGCCGTCTTTGAATAAAAAAAACGAAAAGGAAAATGACATGAAGCCAAATTAAGTCATCTTTATTTAACAGGTCATGTGGATTTGGTTGATATTTTTGGCCATTTGGGGAGAAATGTCCTCATCAGCTGCCATTACTCAAGAGCATTCACAAATCTCTCGAAGGTGGTGTGCAGTATAGCAATGATCTGTGAAACCAAGATCAAATCAGAGGATAAAAACGAATGGGTTTGTGATGATAAATTTTGCCTGTACGACGACGCCTTCACAAATGTCATCCAAGTACTTATCAGAGATCTGAGTCCACAGGATGCGGGACCTTACAGATGTGCAGCTGTGCAGGACTCTGCATACAGGGCCATAGGAGACTGGGTGCTGAAAGTTGCAGATGGTGAGACTCTCTCATTTACAGACCAGCTTCTAATGACAATACTATTCAGTGTCCTTTCATAACATTAATGGATGGTGCTTTTAACTCATTAAAGATGGTTCATTTTTTATCCTGAATAGCAAAGTAAATTCTTTTTTCCTTCTTTAGCAGATCCTTGTTGTGAGCAGTTAAAGACAATCACAGGTCTGCTTGGACAGACAGTCTCCTTTAGCTGTAACTATCCAGATACTAATAAACACAACCCTAAATACTTACTTAAAATAAACGATGGCTTCATGAAGCAGATGTTAAACACCACTCATGCAGAGTGGATGGAAAAGCGGTTCTCCGTGTCTGATAACAGAACTTCAAACGTGTTCCGAGTGATCATCAGAGAGGTGACAATGTCTGATGCAGGGATTTATTTCTGTGGTGTGTACACCAGTGGAATCACCATCAGCTACGTCTCATTGATCACAAATATCCAACTTCTTGTTACTCGTGAGTATGGTTACATTTTGACTGATATTAGCATATCAAAAAGACACTGCATCTCACTATAGCCACATATCACTACAGCCACATATCACAACAGCTCCTCAAGACATGTATAGTCACATCCGATAAAATTTTTCCATGTTTTTTTTTTCTATTCTACTTTTGGAGCAGTTTTGAAGCAGCACACCAATGAGACTTTACCAAACACAAATCTGTTTATTTATATTGAACCTATTTGAATTTACAGCACCCTCATTAATTAGCCAAGGAGAGTCCACAATACTCACATGCCCCTATGGCTTAAAACTTCAAACCAAATTTCTCTGCAAAGAAGACACATCATATATTGAAAATGACAATCAGATGGAGGAACGAATGAGGAACACCATAAATGGTTGGTAAAGTAAAAATTGCCTACACTGCAAAATATAAACCAGATCTCTTGAATTGTGTCTAGAGGTTGGAGTATTGGAGGATTTCATGCAAAGACACATGAAAAGCCATGATAAACTGATGTAGGTGCTTAATCCAACATCAGCCTTACTGAGTTTGTGCAAATTTCTACCTTTTTGAAGAATTTGAGGTAACGAGACAGGAGAAAGAAAAAGTCACGTTCAGATGCAGGTATCAGGTGGAATCTGCAAAGAATCGTGGGCAAATCTGCAGAGCACAGGAGGTGTCCAGATGTGACAAAGATGGAATCACTGCGTTCTCAGAGAAACACAGACATGGACGACTCGTGCTGACTGATGATGCATGTGCAGGAGTTTTTGCTGTGACCATGTCTGACCTGACAGAGGAGGATTCTGGAATATATTGGTGTGGGGAAGACAGCTTTGAATGTGCAATCTATGTTAAATGGCAGCTTCATG
Source organism: Brachyhypopomus gauderio (assembly GCF_052324685.1). Lineage (NCBI taxonomy): Eukaryota > Metazoa > Chordata > Actinopteri > Gymnotiformes > Hypopomidae > Brachyhypopomus > Brachyhypopomus gauderio. Next base: position 1,323,973 of record NW_027506870.1, read on the forward strand.
TTAAAAAAGGTAGAAACTGTCATTGTTTCATTTACTTTTAAACTTTGATAAACAATAATTAACTAACTGCCCTTCTCATACAAAAATTATTCTAGTTACTGGAAACACAAGCAAAGAAAAACATTTCTTTAACGCTCTAAGGAATCAAAGTATATTTCTGCACTGTACATTTTACAAACCACAGAGAAAACAGCTAACCAGACAGAGTGATTAAATCAAAAGCAACATAGAAAATACACGCATATCCTCAAATGATTCCAATCAGCTCTGACATTTCCTCTCACCAACTCAAGGAGGGAGAGATGGTAGGTGAAATAGAAATGAAGAACTGAAAGACATTGATAGAAATAAAAATGTTAATTGACACCTGAAGAATATGAGAGAAAGCCGAAGTGAAATTGCCTGACAGGAAACACAGGACTTTATGTCTTGAAGGCAAATGTGATTTAAAATTGTATAAGTGTGTGTAATGGTTCTATCTGTTTTCATTTATTAATCCAAGATACATCATCAATCTCTTTCAAAAGAACTCCATAAAGTTCACAGAGCACATCAGATACACACTGATCTAGTAAGAGACAATATTTAACACATCACACCTACACAGATGTGTGTGTGTTTAAATATGCATTTTGAGCCTTCCAGTTGACAGAAGGCTGACAGCTGTCATCTGTCATTTCAAAAACCTTGAAAAGAGTTTTTAGATTACCTTTGTTGTACAGCTACAGTGCCACCTGCTGGACAAACTCAGTCAGGCTACTTTCCTGTTTGGTAATATGAAGCTTAGTGGGATGACATTGTCTCTCAGCAGGTACCACAGGGGCCAGTATTATAGTATGTGTCTGTCTGCTCCTGATGCTGATTGGAGGATTAGTACTGATGTTCTACAGACTGAAATACAAGACGAACCAAGGTAGCCCCTCCTTCACATTCATATAGCATTTGCTCCTGGGTGCTGTGAGACTGCATGATGTGTCATTTGTTTTCTCTCACAGGTTCTACTCACTCTTCAACTGAGAGGAAGCTCAAAGACACCAGATGTGTGAGTATCTGTGTGTGTGTGTGTGTGTGTGTGTGTGTGTGTGTGTGTGTGTGTGTGTGTGTGTGTGTGTGTGTGTGTGTGTGTGTTCGTTCTGATCATATCCTTGTCCATCCTCCGCTCCAACCAGGCTGCCTCTGTTGAGGAGAATTATGCCACTTTGAGTTTCCAGAAGGATTCAGATTCTCCCAGGGACACCACTTTGACCTTCATTAAGGATGGGTCTGCTGCTGAATAACAGAAAAATAAGTTGTAAAGATGTTTTATCATTCTAAATGTATTAGTGAAAATGATCATTTCAGTGAGTTATTTTTGAAAGGTTTTAAAAAATAAAGAGCTTTATTGAAAACACCACTTAATAATAATAATAATAATACTTTATTTTTATATAGCGCTTTTCTGAGACCCAAAGATGCTTACAATACATAAGGAAGCAGAAACATATAATACAAAACATACAAAACAGTACAAAGAAAATTATGGAGCAGGGAGATCATAGGCGAGAGAGAAGAGGTGAGTTTTAAGTTTTGATTTAAATGTGGAAAGAGAGGGAGACTGTTTGATCACAGTTGGAAGGGGGTTCCACAGTCGAGGAGCGAGTCTAGAAAAGGCCCGATCATCAAAGCTACAGAGTTTAGATGATGGTACCTTTAGTAGTCCAACAGTAGAAGATCTAAGAGATCTAGAGGTCTGTAGGGAAGTAGGAGGTCAGACAGATAAGGAGGAGCCATGTTGTTTAGAGCTTTGTAGGTCAGTAAGAGTATCTTAAATTGAATCCGGTATGTAACGGGGAGCCAGTGAAGATCCTGGAGAACAGGTGTAATGTGATCATACGGGTGAAAGTGAGGAGACGAGCAGCAGAGTTTTGGACCATTTGAAGCCTATGAACAGAGGAAGAACTAATACCAACCAATAGTGAATTGCAATAGTCTATCCTGCTTGAAATGAAAGCATGAACGAGGTGCTCAGCAGCAGACTGAGAGAGCCATCGCCGGATCTTTGCTATATTGCGCAGGTGGAAGAATGAAGTTTTTACAACAGAGTTAATGTGGGCAGTGAAACTAAGGGTAGGATCGAGGAGGACACCCAGATTCTGGACCAGGGTAACAGGTGAAATCTGTACACCGTCAATGTTGAGAGAGAATGGAGGAGTTTTACTCAGGACTGACTTGGTGCCAATCAGGATAAGCTCAGTCTTCATGCCGTTTAACATAAGGAAGTTAATTGTCACTTATTGTCACCTCTTTATTTTATACATGGTGCACCATCCATTTCCCTGGAGTAGGTCTCCTGGAGAATGCACATGGATGTATCTTAAACCCCTGCACCACTAGTGGTCTGTTCTGAAACCTCTGAAGACTAGACTAGACTTTTCCTGAGGTTGTCTGTGGGTGGAGATCAGGGGGCTGAGGTGACCACTGCAAGCACTTCATTCAATGGTTTTCTTGCTTTGGACTAGACCTGCTGGAAAATTCAACTCTGCCGTGAAGTCACGTTTTGACTCATCTAGGGAAGCAGTCCTGGGGAAGCCAGGCATGCATGCTTGTGGACATGGACGAAATTTTGATTTCATAGGGGGGGGGGGGGGGGGGTGCACAAATGGCTTGAGAACTGGGGCATGGGGTTTACCAAAACCAGCTTTTGAAAAAGTGCAGGGAACATGTACCCCCCCCCCCCCCCCCCCAATTACATCCGTGCTTGTGGGTTAATGATGTGGCAGACAAGCTTTAATTTTTGAAGTCTTGGAGAAAGTTTTATCTCTCAATATATCCTTCTACCAAGCAGATGAATTATAGCTACAGTGGGGAGCTATAAATGCCAAATAACAGGATATGAGTGGAGCCCAGATGTCTCCATCTCTCCACTCTATGAGCAAATGAAGGAAACACAAGAAAAGCACAATACTACACTGCCCTCTAGATGCAGTGTGAACATGATACACAAACAAACATTTATCGTTGCTTGTTTTCTATGTAATTTGTATGTCTGTAAAGCAAACCCACCAGGCTCATCAGAGGGCTACAGTTGTGTACATGTTAAAACATAACTGATAACTGATTTCATTCAGGAGCAGCCTAAATAATCTGAGTGAGAGTTTTCAATTTAGCAGCTGTGTATTTTATGATAATGGAATGCCCACTCTGTGGGCTTACATTGGTAACACCAACCAGTGGGCTAACATCAAGAAGTCTGGACTAGCAACAGTCCATTGGACAGTCTATGATGGACACAAAACAATATTTAATCATCCTGACTGGACCATTACAAAGAATGAATGTGATTTCCCGTCTATGTGATGTTGGAGCTGTAAAAAAATAGTAATTATTAAAGCTGATGGACACTATTTTGTTTATTATTAACACTTTACCTGTCTTTGCCTGGTCATACTTGCTAAAATAGGTGTATGCAACACATACAAAAGTAGGCCAAGATCTAAGCATACATGTGTTTGGTGGGAGAGACTGTGGAGTAGGACTTAGGTGGAGGGCTTGAGCGGAGGTTGTTGGAGAGAGGAGAGGAGGACAGATACCTTCAGTGGACTGAGGTATTGGAGGTGTTTCTAAGCTGCAGTAAATACAGTGTGAATTATTGAAAGAAAAATGGGAGTGGGGATAGTCGAGTTTGTGAATGAAAAGCAATCATATTGAAAGAGTGCAAACATCACAAGTCTACTACAGAAGTTTATTTACTGAAGTTTATTAACTGTGAAGATAAACATTTAACCATCGTTAGGATTGTAGCAACATTAATTTAAGGCAGTGATAATGGCAGATGTTTGAACATGTAAACTTTATATGAACAGAATCTACTTTCACTCTCATCTGTGTCATTGGTGTTTTTGGATGTGCATTCTGTTGTTCCATCGTTGTTTATTATACAGAGATGCCATAGTGCAGTACTTACTCACTGGTGCTGTGGGGAGGGGCTGCAGTAGTGAACATCTCTGTTTATTATACAGAGATGCCATAGTGCAGTACTTACTCACTGGTGCTGTGGGGAGGGGCTGCAGTAGTGAACATCTCTGTTTATTATACAGAGATGCCATAGTGCAGTACTTACTCACTGGTGCTGTGGGGAGGGGCTGCAGTAGTGAACATCTCTGTTTATTATACAGAGATGCCATAGTGCAGTACTTACTCACTGGTGCTGTGGGGAGGGGCTGCAGTAGTGAACATCTCTGTTTATTATACAGAGATGCCATAGTGCAGTACTTACTCACTGGTGCTGTGGGGAGGGGCTGCAGTAGTGAACATCTCTGACACATCAGACAAAGGAAGTGACCAAACCACAGAGTGGTACAAGAATGAGTAAAGTCCTCACTGAGAACAGTCTAATAAAGAAAGGGAAGAAAGAAAGGGAAGATGGCGCCTCTGTGTACGGCACGCCGTCGGTCGCTCCTTATTCTGTTGTTTGTGCTACTCCTTTGTGTTTTAGAAAATGTCAAGTCGCTACTTGTATATGATCGTCAAACACTACTGAAGCTTCGTGGGTATGCCCAAAACCTCGGGCAGTACCACCATCAAGAACAGGATTATTTACCTCCGCTCTTGTCGGGAGTCCCGGCTTTTCTCTGCCGTCCTCCGGATCTACCTCGCCGGAGGAGGCGTCACAGACGCCGGGGTAAACGCGGTGGGCGGCTGGTGAAGCTTAAAGGCTATTTGGCCGCTTCCAGGGCGTTTCAAGCGCATACTGATCCTGTTTTACACTCTCATGCATTGTGGCACACTTTGGATCCTGTCAAATCCTGGTTGGTACCGGTTGTTGGCTTGGATCAAGTTTTTCGAACTCCGCGCTCTTACATACGCAGGCGGCAGCGAGGCGTGAACTTCCAGAACCTACGGCACCTGAAGCGCGCTTCGCTTGCAACTGTGGTTCTGAATAATTTTAAGATGGGTCTGGTGAACGCCAGATCCTTAACGAACAAAACTGTTATTTTAAGGGATTTCATTACCTCTCACGATCTGGATTTTCTGTTTGTGACTGAAACTTGGCTGTCTCCCGGTGAGTCTAGTGCTTTTACTGAACTGCTGCCGCCTGACTACACTTTCTTCAATTCTCCGAGGCTCTCGGGTCGAGGCGGAGGTTTAGTGTCCATTTTTAAATCAAACTTTGACTGTAAGCAGTTGTCACCAGCAGTCTCATACTCCAGTTTTGAACTGAGCCTCTTTGAGTTGGGTCACTCTCCTGCACTTCTCTGTGCGGTGGTTTATCGTCCACCAAAATATAATAAAAACTTTATAAGTGATTTTTCAGATCTATTGGCTGAGATCATGCCTAAATATGACCAACTTTTAATGGTCGGGGACTTTAATATTCACGTTTGTTGCCCCGAGAAGCCTCTGGTGAAGGATTTTTTAGACTTGGTGGACTCTTTTAATCTGACCCAATTTGTAAATGGTCCCACACAGGTGTGTGGGCACACACTGGATCTCGTTTTATCCTCTGTTTTATCTGTTCAGAATGTGAAAGTTGGTGATGCAGTGTTCTCGGATCATATGCCTGTATTATTTGATTTTATTAATCATGGTCAACCTGTTAAAAAATGCGCTCCTGTACGGCGCTTCCGTGTTTTTAAACCCTCCACTGCTGTTCATTTTTCCGCTGCTTTTAATCACGAGTTAAACTCAAACGTTTCTATGGCCGCTAGTACAGAGGATCTGACCATTCATTTTAACTCACTTTGTCGAACTGTTCTGGACTCTGTAGCTCCATTAAAAACCAAGCGTGTAAAGCCCAGATCAGAGCCTTGGTTAAATGAACATACTCGTAACATCAGACGGGAGTGCAGGAAAGCTGAACGGAGGTGGAAAAAGGAGAGATTAATTGTTCATCTGGAGATACTGAGAGAAAAATTGCAATTTTATCAAAAGACTCAAAGCATCTAGGTCGAAATTTCTTTCCAATATCATTGTTTCAAACTCTCAAAATCCCCGAGTGCTTTTTAACACTCTGAGCTCGGTATTAAATGCTCAAGAACCGTGCCATCTGGAGACGTCCAGAGAGACATGTGACAGATTCCTTCACTTTTTTCTGGATAAGATAATAAGCACTAGGGCTTCAATTTCTTCACCTGTTCAGGATCCATCTATTCTAAGATCCTGTACTGTTAGTTTTGACCACTTTGAGCCAGTTTCACTATCTTTTTTAGAACAGCTGGTTACCAGTTTAAAGCCAACCGGCTCCCCTTTGGATGCTGCCCCTGCTTGGCTTGTTAAAGAAGCCTTTCCTACTATTGGTTCATTTATCCTTAAAATTATTAATAGTAGTTTGACCTTTGGTGTGGTGCCAAGTAGTTTTAAATATGCTGTGGTGCAGCCTTTGTTGAAGAAACCGGGCCTAGATTCGGCTGTGTTATCAAATTTTAGGCCAGTCTCTAAACTTCCTTTTTTGTCAAAAATCATGGAAAAGATTGTTTTTGCTCAACTGAAGTCCTTCCTTGATGAGCATGCAATTACGGAGGTGTTTCAGTCTGGTTTCAAAACCCACCACAGCACAGAGTCTGCCCTGCTAAGGGTTTTTAACGACATCTTGCTAGCAACTGACTCTGGTGACTGTGTGGTACTGGTGCTTTTAGATTTGACAGCTGCTTTTGACACAGTGGACCATGAGATACTCATCTCTAGGCTGGAGCAAAGTGCGGGTGTTACAGGCGTAGCGCTCAGGTGGTTCAAATCATACCTGTCTGATAGAAGATTTTGTGTCAGCATTGGTGACTGTGAGTCAGACTCAGTTGACCTCCCTTGGGGTGTTCCGCAGGGTTCCGTTTTGGGACCTCTCTTGTTCTCCATATATATGCTGCCACTTGGAACAATTTTTCGGAAGTATGGTATTCCTTTTCATTGTTATGCGGACGACTGCCAAATCTACTTCCAATTGAAAGGTATTGGTTCACATTCGGCCCAGCCTCTCCTTGACTGCCTTATGGATGTCAGAGGATGGATGTCGATAAATTTTCTCAGTTTGAATGAGAAAAAAACAGAAATCATGTTGTTTAGACCTAGTGATACAAGCAGCATTCCTTGTGTTGACCTCTCATCTCTGTCATTGTTTGAAAAACACATTGTGACAAATTTGGGTGTAAAAATGGATCCTATGTTAAAGTTGGATGCCCAGGTAAACGCTGTGGTTAAAGCTTGCTTTTTTCAGCTGAGGAGATTATCAAAAATCAAGCCTCTACTCTCTAGACGTAATCTGGAAACAGTAATACATGCTTTTATAACATCTCGCCTGGACTATTGTAACTCACTATTGACTGGAATAAGTCAGGCTTCCATGACCCGTCTACAGCTAGTGCAGAACACCGCGGCCCGTTTTTTAACTGGTACAAGAAGGCGAGAGCACATTACGCCAATTTTAGCTGCTCTTCACTGGCTCCCAATTCACTTAAGAATCCATTTTAAAATACTGGTATTTGCTTTTAAATCTCTTAATGGACTTGCCCCATGCTACCTATCTGAACTATTACATCCATATGTTCCATCTCGGTCCCTTAGATCAGCTGACCAGATGCTTTTAACTGTTCCAAAGACGCATCGCAAACTTAGAGGGGATAGAGCGTTTGCATGCATAGCTCCAAAGCTTTGGAATGAGTTACCGCAGTACATCAGGCACGCTCCCTCACTCAGTGTTTTTAAAACCCATCTAAAAACATATTTTTATGACTTGGCTTTTAAATCAGCATAATTGACTCAGACTGTTTAACTGTTTGTGTTTGTTTTATATCCTTGTGTCATTTTAATTACTTTCCCTGTTCTCTGCTTTGTATTGTGTACAGCACTTTGGTCAGCTTTATTGTTGTTTTTAAAGTGCTTTTATAAATAAAGTGGTATGGTATGGTATGGTAATAAAAGCAGACTTTCCATTCCTGATGGCACAAGTCAGTGTCATTAGTGATGTGAGATAATGTGATGTGTTTTTTAACACCTTTGTGAGAGAGTTGCATTTATAAAGGGAAGTCAGTCATAGGTGAAAATCTGTGGTCAAAATGGCTTGACAAACTAAAAATGTAGATTGAAAGTTATAAACTGCATTTTTGGTGAGTACAAGAAACAGAGAAAGACATTCATTTATTTTGATTCACTCATTTAGTTTGAAATCCATTTAGATAGAAATACATGCATACAGAATGTTTTCAGACCCTTTTAAGTTTTCCACACATTGGCATGTTTTCAGACTTTATTTTCTCAACAAGGTACACTCAGTACTTCAGAGTAGTGGAATACAATACATTTTTGGAACAGAGGTAAATATATTTATAAAATAATTATAAAAAAATATAATATATAAAATAATAAACTGTCCCTAGTCCTGCCTCTGTTCCGGTTTTTCTTGTTTTCCTTTCTGTCTTTCTGCTTTGGTTATTGTCATCAGCTGTTTCTGGTTTGGTTTGTAATTATGTCCCGTTATTTAAGCTATGTGTTTGGTATATTTGGTTGCAGTTCATTGTGGTTGTGAGTATGCTGTGTTGCTTATGCATCTTGTAATTGAAAGTTGTGACTAGTTCTGTTCCATGTTAGTTAAGTGCTTCCTGTAGTCTGTGTTCGGCAGTGATGGCAAAAGTGGGGTGTTACGTCTTGACAAGAGATGAAGAGGCACCGTGTTTTTGCTGTAACACTCTTTTAATGTGTGTTTTTGCTGTAACACTCCTTTAATGTGTGTTTTTGCTGTAACACTCTTTTAATGTGTGTTTTTGCTGTAACACTCTTTTTAATGTGTGATTCACATTCCAAACTGAAACCACCAACTTGGTGGATTGTACCAACTCCCAAACAATCACGGGGTGGATACACTACATCATCCCCCTTGTGGATGAAAATAATATTTGTGAACGTGGTACTACGAGTGGGTGAATATGGAGGTGGGTTCACTACAGAGAGTGAGATGAATACAGGCACAAGAGTTCCAGTTCCAGATGTTTTAATGGTGGATTCCAGCAAGAGAGTAAATTACTGATACTAGTAAACGTAAAGAAAAACTGTATAAAAGGAAAACAAACATACAACAAGCCCGCAAAGGCTTATACGCAGTACCTTACTGGCAAACACTGGCAAACAGCAGCCAGTCTAGCCCCGGACTTTTGTGGGCTCAACGCAATTACATCCAATACACAATAACCAACATTAACCAACCAACCTCTACCTCCCTTAGCCTCTGAGAGGAAGCCCTCCTATACTAGTAGCCCCTCCCCTTAATTAAGCTGGGGCACACCATTACTACTAGCAGGGGTTACCTATAAACACAAACATAACATACATACATTACATAACTGCAGTAACATAACATTTTACATTTAGTGCACTAAGACAAGAATAATAATATGTCCATTCAGTGTGTACATCTCCGTCCTCAGGTATTCCCAGGACCTGTAACCCCCCTCCCCTCCTTTAGTAGACCGAGGGCCCTTCGTCCACTATAAGGAAGGAGCTGGCTGGGGCGCCAGTCCCCCTGAAAATCACACATGAAGAGGTAAGTACACCATTTAGTCCATTACATGAATGTCTGTAGTGTCTTGGTGATGGGCCAGAGCTACTGGCATCATCACAATATTGTCATCCACCAAACTCAAATAAACAAGTACTTATTTCAGCTTAATTGCATTATCACATAAAACCAAATAACAACTCAACCATATGTTTACTAGACAACAAAAGGTTCTTATTCCTTGTTTTCTTTTTTTTCTATAAACATTAACTCCAATGTAACCCTTAATGCAACATAGCTAATAACATAACATAAATTGCATAACCCCCAAACATGGATAACACACTGCTATTCAAGATATCATTTAGGTGTTGTCCGTGGTCTCGTGGAACGCCTCAAATCCAGTAGAGGATCTGGTGAAACATGAGGTTGCACACCAGAGTCCAGAGCACATTGTTCAGGTGTGATGTTCACATCATCTTGCACTTGTGTTGGTGGTTCAGGGTTCTCAATACTTGGTTCAGCTGTTGCTTTGGCACACAGCCGATCCCCATGTCGTCTGTGCACAGTGTTCGAGTACTGCTCTTTTACTTCGTAAGACACTGGACCGGTTTGTCTTACAACCTGTCCAGGTATCCACTTGTGCACCCCTCCCCCAGTGTTGCGAAGATACACGGCATCATCCGCAGAAAAGGAACGGTCCACTGCGGTGAAGTCATGTTGAGCTTTTTGCCGATACTGCTTCTTCTGAACAGCTTCCTTGGTGCTAGGTCTGATGAAATCCAATCTGGTACGGATATGCCTGTGCAAAAACAACTCTGCCTGTGCGGTTGGCAAGCTTCTTCATGCCTACTTTAAATGTTTGCACATATCGTTCAGCCAAACCGTTAGTGGCAGGATGTCCCGGAGTCAATATGCAGCCTTTTCCAGGATTCACCTGGGAACTCCCAAGGGTGCAGTGGAACATGTGGTGGCAACTTCTGCTCCAGCTGACACGTTTCACATGTTTTGCAGACCTCTTCTAGGTCCTGATCCAGATTTGGCCACCAGATGAATTTGCATGCTAAGGCCTTAGTTTTTACGATTCCTTGGTGACCAGGGTGAATCTCGTCCAACACAGCCTTTCTCATTTTTGAGGGAATAATCACTCTGGTTGCCCACAATACACAACCCAACTCAGTTGAAAGCTCATTCTCTTGTTATGATAAGCCTTTAAACTCACATCTGTAATGGTAGGCCAACCTTCCATTACATACTGATAAATCTTTGACAAGTCCTTGTCTGTACGTGTGGCCTGGCTGACCTGGGTTGCATTCAATGGTGCTCCCTCAAGATGCTCTGTTAGCAGTGCATGTACTAATGCAGAACTCTGTGCTGTTCCAGCATCAGTTGTTTCTTTCAAAGGGCAGCGGGATAGCCCGTCTGCATTGCTGTGCTCTGCCGATTTCTTAAAAACAATGTGGTAATCATAAGCTGATAATATGATAGCCCACCTTTGAATGCGTGCCGCAGCTAGTGTAGGGCTCTTGTGATCACCAAAAAGCGTCAGCAGGGGGCGGTGGTCAGTTGCTAACGTGAAATGCCTACCCCATAGGTACTGGTGAAACTTTTTTACTCCATAAATCAGTCCTAGAGCCTCTTTTTCAATTTGAGAGTACTTCTTTTCTGCAGGGGAGAGCGTGCGTGATACGTATGCTATAGGTCGCTCCTCCCCATTGGGCATGGTGTGCTGTATGACTGCCCCGATGCCATATGCAGAGGCATCACATGCTAAAGTGAGTGGCAGTTTGAGATCATAGTGTGTTAAGACCCGTTCGCTCGTCAGCAGACTCTTGCACTTATCGAAAGCGGCCTGCTCAGAGTCAGTCCATCTCCAAGTCACATTGTCTCTCAGTAATGTGTAAAGTGGGGCTAGAGCAGTGCTTTGCATTGGCAAGAATCTTCCATAATAATTTACAAGCCCCAGAAAAGCTTGAAGCTCTTTCACTTTAGTAGGAGCAGGAGCCTCGTGTATTGCCCTCACCTTTTCTACTGAAGGGTGGACTCCATGTCCATCCAAGACATGTCCCAGGTATTCAATGTGTGACTTGTTAAATTCACACTTGGAATGTTTCACTCGCAGGCCGTTTTCCTGGAGGAGTTGCAGGACCTTCTCCAGGTTGCTCATATGTTCCGCTTTTGAGCATCCAGTGATAAGCAAGTCATCAAGATAGACCACAACTGGTAGATCCTTCATGATGTTTTCCATAATGCGCTGGAAAATTGAAGGAGCCGTGCTAATTCCAAAAGGAAGCCTATTCTAAACAAACAGTCCTTTATGAGTGGTTATGGTTGCATACTTCTTGGAATCCTCATCTAACAGCACTTGTTGATAAGCTGCTGCCAGGTCTATCTTTGAGAAGTACTTTCCCCCACTTAGTGTTGCCAGAAGTTCCTCCAAACAAGGCGGCGGGTAGGTATCTGTTTCAAGGCCTTGGTTCACTCACACCTTGTAGTCCAGAATAGGCGAATAGAACTGTTCCTCTTTAACACCGGCACAATTGGTGCTGCCCATTCGCTGTGTCTAACAGGTGTAATAATGTTGCACCTTTCCAGCCTTTCAAGCTCTTTTTCCACTTTTTCTTTCATTGCAAATGGAAGAGGCCTGTGTTTACAGAATTTAGGTGACATCTCAGGTTTGACCATAATGGTAGCTTTAGTGTCTTTCAACGTACCCAGCTCCTCCTTGAACCCATCACTGTAAGTATTCAAGAGTTCACTGTGTGACAGGTGTTTTGGCTTACCCACGTACTTTATCTGCTGCCAGTTAAGCCTGAGTTTTGTCAACCAGTTCCTCCCACAGCCAGGGGTGGACAGGCATACATTACTACCGGGGATTTCCCCGGTGGGCCAATGGGTTAGTGGGCCGCCGGGCCGCCGGTAGAGGAGCCATTGGCGCGCACTGCGGCCCCGGCCTGTAGTCACGCTGCTGTTTAACAGTGTTATTACCTCCCCCGCTCCAGTCACACTAACCTGCTCAGCGCGGCCGCGGACTGAGCCTGTAAACACATGAACGAGTTGGACCGGGCCGTGGACTGGGCCAGCTGATGCAGGCTGACGGTATGCAGCGAAGATCAGAAAAAAAACAACTTGTCCCAAAAAATCTAGGCAGGACTACGAAAACATACAGCAGCTGTGTCACTTATTAATAATACAAGTAGTCACGAACTGGAAAAGCCTTGTCCATACTGCCACATTAATTATCAGGTTTTGACTCTGTACTACTGTCTACAAATATATGGTGCCATTTGTTGTGAAAAGCGCTATACAAATATATTTGATTTGATTTGATTTGATTTGATTTGATTTGATTTCTGAACATGATTTTCACCCCAATCAAAATTAGCCCTCCTCATTTACCCAACTGGGCAGTGAGAACGCACACACAAGTGATCACTAGGGGGCTGTGGTGGACAGAGCAGTGGGCAGCCCAATCCCAGCACCCAGATGGGATTAAGGGCACTTCAATCATCAAAGTCATGTGAGTCAATCCCACAACACTCCAGTGACAAGACTATGACTGCCCAATTTTGTTGATCAGAAAATATTCTTTTTCTCAGCAAAGTATGTTTTGTCTTCATGCCAGTGTGTTGCTGGTTATTGAGGTTTTTCATTTAATCATAATGGCTATATAAAACTTTGTTTTTCCTGAGACTTGCGTGATTGCTTCCGTTTTTCTATACGCATCGCACCGGTGAAACTGGCTGCCAGGCAGACAGGCCTCTGCACTTCCTCTTCCTGTCACACACACTTGTGTCACTCCACAATAAACTGAAGCACTTCTGAGTACATACTGACTCCGCGTCTTTCCTGCTCAGAAGATATTAAAAACATGCATATAAAAATAGCATCTGCAAGACAGAGAGAATAACAGGAAAACTTCAAACTGCTCTCCCAAACAAGGAGGTACAGAGAGATCTCAGGACGGGAGAAGTGCAGCTCAAGTGAGGAGGCCCAAGGAACAGACTATGAGACCCATGCCTGGTCTTTTGACAGAACTCCAAATATGTATTTGCCAGATACATATTAAGAAAGCAATATCAGCATGGGTCCATTCTACCAGAGCCTAGAAAATAATACCAACCAATCTGATCCAATCTACCACAACGTGGAGCCCAGCAGCAAAGTAGAATTAGAATTATCCTACCAGAGCCTACACCCTAACATCAAACAGATGGGATACAGCTGAGCCTACAACCTAACACCAACCTATTAGATTCAGTTTATTAGAAGCTGAACATCGCACTCCTTGTCCTGACCGCTCCTACACTCCCTAGTTGTGTAAGTTTTTATTACAATAACAACATCCAATAACATTAAACAACTTCTCTATCAGATTATACAATGTCCAAAAAGTTGTAGGCTGAAGTCTAATCTTTTTGGCCTACCCCTATTTACATTTAAATATCAAAGTAAACTGTTTCCTTTTTTTAATTGTTTTGATTGAACCACGCGTTTTTAATTTGCTTTCTAAATAGTTCCAAAGGGATTCCCATTTAACAGAATTTTACACAGGCAGCACTGCTGTGAGTCAAGAGACCTGAGCAGTGGTGTCTGACAGGAGTTTTAGTACCATTGTAGTCCCAGTTAGTCCCACCTGTTACTCTGAGAGAAAGGTGAGAGCCTGAGTGTTTTTGCATTTTTATAATTGTGAGGGAAATTTGCTAATATCATTTAAGATCACATAAGAACATTATGATTTAGTATATTAGCAGAAAAACTGTGAATAAGGTTGATCAGTGATTTGGTTCAGTGATTCATTTGTAATCATGTCCTTGTTTGTGTGTAACTGGCGTCAGGAGAACATGTAGAGACAGAAAGTACTATGTTATGTCTGTCATCCCTCTGTTGACCATCATCTCTTTCTGTGTTCTGCTAAAAACAGGAAAGATCCATATTAGGAGGAATACACATGTGAGACCAAACAGTAAAGATCCATATTAGGAGGAATACACATGTGAGACCAAACAGTAAAGATCCATATTAGGAGGAATACACATGTGAGACCAAACAGTAAAGATCCATATTAGGAGGAATACACATGTGAGACCAAACAGTAAAGATTCATATTAGGAGGAATACACATGTGAGACCAAACAGTAAAGATCCATATTAGGAGGAATACACATGTGAGACCAAACACTAAAGATCCATATTAGGAGGAATACACATGTGAGACCAAACAGTAAAGATCCATATTAGGAGGAATACACATGTGAGACCAAACAGTAAAGATCCATATTAGGAGGAATACACATGTGAGACCAAACAGTAAAGATCCATATTAGGAGGAATACACATGTGAGACCAAACAGTAAAGATCCATATTAGGAGGAATACACATGTGAGACCAAACAGTAAAGATCCATATTAGGAGGAATACACGTGTGAGACCAAACAGTAAAGATCCATATTAGGAGGAATACACGTGTGAGACCAAACAGTAAAGATCCATATTAGGAGGAATACACATGTGAGACCAAACAGTAAAGATCCATATTAGGAGGAATACACATGTGAGACCAAACAGTAAAGATCCATATTAGGAGGAATACACATGTGAGACGAAAGCTGTCTACTGTGCATTCTCTCCTCTCAGGTTCTCAGTGTGACCAAATGTGCTGTAAACATGTGATGATAAAGGAATAAAGGAGATTGGACTGTAAACGTGATAAAGGAATAAAGGAGATTGGACTGTAAACATGTGATAAAGGAATAAAGGAGATTGGACTGTAAACGTGATAAAGGAATAAAGGAGATTGGACTGTAAACGTGATAAAGGAATAAAGGAGATCGGACTGTAAACATGATAAAGGAATAAAGGAGATTGGACTGTAAACGTGATAAAGGAATAAAGGAGATTGGACTGTAAACATGTGATGATAAAGGAATAAAGGAGATTGGACTGTAAACATGTGATAACAGAATAAAGGAGATTGGACTGTAAACGTGATGATAAAGGAATAAAGGAGATTGGACTGTAAACGTGATAAAGGAATAAAGGAGATCGGACTGTAAACATGATAAAGGAATAAAGGAGATTGGACTGTAAACATGTGATGATAAAGGAATAAAGGAGATTGGACTGTAAACATGTGATAACAGAATAAAGGAGATTGGACTGTAAACGTGATGATAAAGGAATAAAGGAGATTGGACTGTAAACATGTGATGATAAAGGAATAAAGGAGATTGGACTGTAAACGTGATAAAGGAATAAAGGAGATTGGACTGCCCTCTCTCCTCAGAGTTCTTGTTCTAGACGAGACTCTCATGCTTTTTTACTTGTATAATAAAACTCTCTTTTAACCACGTCTGAGTCCTCATCTATTTTCAGGAAATCTCCACAACAGTAATGTATACAATTATTTTTGTTGTAATTACCAAGCTCAGATAATTAGAAAACTGAGGGACTTTTCTGTTTGTTTGTTTGTTTTTGTTTGTTGTTGTAGATCATTGTTGTTGTTTTGTTTTACAGTACTTGCACTAGTCTCTGGACTCTGGGAAGAAATAAGTCACCAGTACAGCATCATAGTGTCCTTGTCCAGAATTAGTTTTCCTCCTCAACTGTCTGGTGTCCAGCAGCAATAGCATCTGTGTTTATTTATGCTTTTCTGACATTGTCTCATTTTTTAAAATAAATTCATGTCAAACCTTTGATTCACTTTAGAATATTAGTCATCATGTCTCCAGTGATTTCCACAGAAATGCTCAGCTCCAATTAAATGTGTCCCCCATGGAAACCCCCCAAACTGAACTAAACTTACTAGTAGACTTCAGGAACTTACACCTTATGGAACAGTGTAATCTGCATAGGACACAAAATCTTGTTCTGGGCACAGATTTACTGATAACAACCCACAACTAATATTAGACTCAGATTTACTGATAACAACCCACAACTAATATTAGACTCTGATTTACTGATAACAACCCACAACTAATATTAGACTCTGATGAGGTGATGATACCTTGACAACACAAACCTTGAAATTGTGTGTTTGATGGGACCATTCAGTCACATTTGTGCTCCAGTAAAGTGAAAGAGCTTTTGCTCAAGATTGCCTTTAACATAATGCACAGAAGACATCTCAAAAATAACTGCATGAGACATCACTTCATACACTTCCTGTTTGGTTACAGCGCGCGTGGCATTGCAGGCGGCACAAACTAGTACAAACCTCAGTGATTAATTCAGTATGTGGTGTAAGCAATGCCGTGTGGGGTGTAGTTGTGATGACAACTATCTGGGTCTTCTCCAATGCTACCCACAAAACACAAAATGAGGAAAAAGTGCAGAGAGAGATCATTGGCCAAGAGAGCTGCAAAGACAAGGATTGCTCTCAACCAAAGTGACATCACAGAACATTGAAGAACGTCAGATGTTCATGAACTGTCCAGAATGAAGATCCTGATCATCTTACCCATCTACCTGAATTTAGGTGAGACCCTGAATTTCACATTAAAATGCCAGAACTTAATTTAATTGAAAGTTTGGATGACACAGATTACATGTTAGATTCAAGCCTCATTTCATTCATGAAGTAGTTAATGACTCTTCACATACTGCTGTTATTTGGAAAAAGATTTCAGGACTTGAATGAATTCTGAGGCACTTAATTACATGTGTGGGAAATGTCAGATGACAAAGATGAGTGAGATGCATACATTTTATTGGCAGGTCTGGTCAGCTGCTTGTATGTGATGACTGGCTACTCAGGAGGAAGCCTTATGATTACCTGCAGAAACTCTGAATACGGCATGAGTGCAAAATATTTTTGCAAAGTGAAAAGCAAAAATGAATGTGAAAACATGATATACGCCCAGACCCAAGAGCAGAAAATATGGACTCAGAATGGGAGAATGTACCTATTTGATGATTCTCATCAAGCTCTTACGGTACTCTACAGACAAATAAGATCACAGGACAGTGGAACTTACAGGTGTGGGGAGAACGCATTGTGGAGTGTTGATTTCAAACTAAAAGTGATTCCAGGTGAGACCTTCCAAACTCCCAGAACTCTGGTGCTTAACAGTATGATATTTAAAATGATATCTGTCCAAACTGCTGACAAACAGAGCAGATTAAGTAATTCCTTTATTATGGTTGACAGACCAGTGCTGCATGGACACCAATACTATGAACATTAATTCAGGGAAGATCATCACTATCGATTCTTACTATCCAGCAAAGTATGAACAGAAAACCAAGCTCTTCTTCAAACTGGTTGATCGTCCCACTGGTGAAGTGATCCGTACTCTTGGTCAAGTGTCTCATGAGGGCAGATTCTCCATGTCTGATGTCAGAAGTGCTAAACTTCTCAATGTGAACATCAGTGATGTGAGAGATGATGATGGAGGAGTTTATTTCTATGGAGTCTGGAACAGAGGCGTGGACGTCAGTTATTATACTCTCTTTAAAGAGATTCTGATTCATGTAACTGGTGAGATATTTTACATAGTGGTGTTAATTCCAGGTTCAGAGATTAAAAGTCCTCACCAGGATTTTGCTCAAGCTTGCTAGATTTTCTAATTAGCAATCCAGGTAAAATTAGCGGAATCAACACAATCCAGAAAGCATGAGCAAAATCCTGGTGAGGACTTTTAATCTCTGATCCTGGAATTGACACCTCTAATTTTACATTCATGTTGTTTATACCAATTGCACAAGCTAACTTTGCTTAACTAAAAATAATATTTGTGCGTTGTAAATATTGATGTTTAATATAAGACTCACAACATAACTTATTTTAAATTTGTAAATATGAATTGACAAGCTAAGTTGCACAATCATTAAAAAATCCACAGTAGTTTAACGTCACAAACTTCAGAGGAAACTACACAATCTAGGTTTACTCAAGTTATTGTTCACATGTCAGCTTCCGAAGAAACCACAGTCTGGGCTTACTTGATTTATAGTTCAGATTTTGTATGTAGAATGTGTGAATAGCCAGACAGTAAAGGAGCCTCAGACAGATGAGACAGAGGATTGTGGGTTTTCTAGAGAAAGAGGAAGTTAGTCCAGAACTGAGCTGTTACAAATGCATATTATATGTCCATGCTGACAGCTTATAGAGTCCATAACAATTTATTTATTTAAACATATGAGTGAACCACTAATGTATACTGAATTCCATTACAGCAAATACACACACAACCAAGACCCCAGAAAGCACCACAGAAACACATCAGACAGGTAAGACATTATCATAGTCATTTACTCCGGGGAAAAATAGATGTCATATTTTATGCTAAAAGAACTCTGTGTGTGTGTGTGTGTGTGTGTGTGTGTGTATGTGTGTGTGTGTGTGTGCATGCATGTATGTTTAAACACTTTAAACATTGCCATAAACAACAAGAGAGAAGCACCACAGAAAGACCAGATATCAACACTCACAATGGTAAGATTTAAAAAATATACCACAAACACTAAAACCTGAATTAATTAGGCCTTACTGATAAATTAACTCATCCTTCCTGTGTTGTTCTTTGTTCTTAAATGATTATATCAATGTTTATTTCTGTGTTTTCAGTACATATTCAATCAATCAATCAATCAAATTTTATTTATATAGCGCTTTTTACAACAGTTGTTGTCACAAAGCAGCTTTACAAGTGCCGAGTCCTAGCCCCCAGTGAACAAGCCAAGGGCAACAGTGGCAAGGAAAAATTATTTTTTGCATGAGGAAGAAACCTTGAGAGGAACCAAGACTCAGGGGGGGAACCCATCCTCTTCTGGCCGACACCGGTCACCATGACAACAAAAACAATTTAGACAGAAAGAAATAAAGAAAAGGAAGAGATGTAGTAATGTACATCATGGTGTAGGTTTATCCGGTCAGGCAGTAGGTGGCTGGCACTGGATGAATCGCTTGTCTCTCCTCATCTCATTTTTCCTCGAGTAGGTGGGCAGCCATGTGGAAAAAATAAAACAGGGAAAATTAGCTCTGTATGAGGATATATACAGGACAGATGAAATTAAACACATTTCTGGAGTGTGGCAGCAACTCCGGCATTAAATTAAACTATTACAGCCTAGCTAAAAAGGCAGAACCAGAAAGTAACATAGGCTTGGGGGCATTCTGAGACAATGGCATCCGTCCACTGCACTGTCAACAAACTTGAGTGACCACGAGCAGTGACAGGACGACAGCACCAGCGCCCCAGTCTACCGTAAAACCCTTCATCTATAAACCCCTGGATCTGTACCTTTATCTAAGGGGGGATGTTAATTATCAAATGCTAAACCAAATAGGTGGGTTTTCAACCTAGACTTACAGATTGTGACTGTGTCAGAGTCCCGTACGCATTTTGGAAGGTTGTTCCCTGCTGTTACCTTATTAATTTGTGGAACTAATAAAAGACCAGCACCCTGTGATCTTAGTGGACGTGGGGGATCATAGTAGGAAATAAGTTCCTGGAGGTATTCAGGAGCAAGCCCGTGCAGTGCTTTATATGTTAATAATAGAATTTTAAAATCAATACGGAATTTAACTGGAAGCCAATGCAGGGCTGATAGGACTGGTCTAATATGCTGAAATTTCTAGTTCTGGTCAGAACTCTGGCTGCGGCATTTTGAACTATTTGAAGTTTATTTAGATTCCTATTTGAACATCCTGACAGTAGTGAATTGCAGTAGTCTAATCTAGAGCTAACAAAGGCGTGCACCAATTTTTCTGCATCATCCTGTGATAATGCATTTCTTAACTTGGCAATGTTGCGGAGATGTAGAAAAGCTATCCTAGTAGTATTATCTATGTATTTATCAAATGATAGGTCGGAGTCGAGTATGACGCCTAGGTTTTTGGCTACTGTGACAGGTGTAATGGGGTAGTCTGCAAGATTAAGCATTAGATCTGGAATTTTTTTATTTTTTGTCTTAGGGGCCCACAAGGAGAACTTCTGTTTTGTCCTCATTTAGTTGGAGGAAGTTTAGAGACATCCAGCATTTAATATCTCTTACACAGGCCTCAATTTTTCCTAAACTGAGTTTGTCATCAGGTTTGGCTGATATGTAAAGTTGAGTGTCATCTGCATAGCAGTGAAAGTTGACACCATGTTTGTTTATAACCGTGCCCAATGGTAGCATATATACAGGGTTGCCAACTCTCACGCATTGAGCGTGAGACACACGCATTTGACCGTCTTCACACACTCTCACGCCACACTTCTGATATATCACGCCGAAAAAAAAAAAATCTAGTTTATTTACCTCTGATCCACATCTATGATTCAATGAGTTACTAGTTTGCTCTGGCGCCAACCACCGGTGATCGATAGATCGCGATATAATACTTAATTTGTGTCCATTTCATCGATAGATCACGATATAACACTTAATTTGTGTCCACGTTCGCCACCTCCTCCAGGTTGAAATCTCACTCCAAGCGATCTTCAAAAGTTGGCAACCCTGTATATAATGTAAATAATAGTGGTCCTAAGATGGAGCCTTGTGGGACCCCATATTTAACTATTGTACGTTTGGATGGAATATTATTGAGCTCTACAAACTGATGGCGATTTGTCAAGTAAGAGTAAAACCATGAAAGGGCTGTGC
This sequence comes from Brachyhypopomus gauderio, assembly GCF_052324685.1. Lineage (NCBI taxonomy): Eukaryota > Metazoa > Chordata > Actinopteri > Gymnotiformes > Hypopomidae > Brachyhypopomus > Brachyhypopomus gauderio. The sequence goes on from NW_027506870.1 coordinate 1,345,029, forward strand.
CTGAGACTCCAACCCAGCATTCTAACCGCTTTAGCAAGATCCTATGATCAATTGTGTCAAAAACTGCACTAAGATTGAGAAGGACTAGGAGTGATACATAGCCTGAAGCAAGGAGGAGATCATTTGTTACTTTGACTAATACTGTTTCAGTACTGTGATGGGGCCTAAAACCAGATTGGAACTTTTCAAGTATGTGATTCCTATGCAGATATAGGCATAATTGCTGGGCAACAGCTTTTTCTATGATCTTAGATATAAATGATGTGTTTGAAATGGGTCTATAATTAGATAGGACAGTCGGATCAAGATTTGGTTTCTTGATCAGAGGTTTAATAATTGCTAATTTACATGATTTGGGCATGTGACCTATTGTAATGGATGAGTTAACTATTAACTACTATTATAGATTGTCCGCGGTTGCTAGCAGTCTTCCTGCTTAGCAATTGACACTCGCACACACACAACTTTCGTTCGCCACTCCTGCATTATCTGAACAAGATTGTAGGGTCGGGCCATTGGGGGGGGGGTGGGGGGGGGGGGTACCAGAGGGTGACGTCATTACCCATGAGCCCTTGCGGCTCCGGCCCTGTTATGCGTATTATGTGGTGTTTATGTCTGTATAGTGTTATATATTATTGATTATTAATTGTGTGTTATTAGTTAAGTCACCCCGGTCCGTTTTCTAATGTACATGTGCATTAGCCGAGTTTCCCCTCCATGTATGTGTAACGTTGTCATCATCATGACCTCCCCCTATAATTTCATGTGTGAGGTCAAGTTAGTTAAGGCCTTGAGTTTGATCTAATTGTGCCTGTGAGTGCCAATTTTCTTGCGAGGTGAGAATAAAACCTCTGTTCTTGATAAGAATGAACTTGTCTGGCCTCTTTCTCCCACACCACAATATACGTTGGCACAACTTAAAAAAATTTGGAATGCCTGGTATGTAACTTACATTTTGAAGTTCATATACATGGGCAAGATAAATTATCTGAACAAGATATAGTAAGTTAGCATTACTTGAATCATTTGGAATTATTTGTAGGCAATACTTAAAATCTTAAGTTTATATACCTGTGAAAAATAAATAATTGGAACAAGAAATAATAAGTTGGCTCAACTGTGAGTGAATTTCTCACAGTTTCTCAAAAAAAGTTTGAGTTGAGATCAAAACTCAAAAATTGAGTGCAGTAAGTTGCCTTGAAATTTTGAGTTTTCTCAACATTTTTTGTTTTTACAGTGTAGAATATAAATTTTCTGATCAGTTATAAGTTCATTCACAAAAACTGCTTTAGAATTGAGCGATCGAATATTGATTAATCCGATTTTCAGATCGGTCATATAGGTAATAATTGGATGTGAAGTCTGAATATTAGTTAAAAACTTAGGACGGACTATTTTCTTATGATTTAGTTTAACCCGGGGCACAGACACAGTCTCAATCCTATGGGAACTTGGTGACGCCTCTAAGCAGCTCGCAGACAGGTTTAGCCCGTTAGTCTGCGGCCTGGTTGCGACTCTGGTTAGTCAGCAGCTGCTAGTACTACACTGCCCACTAACTAACAGGGTATGGGCTATGCTACAGGATAACAAGGCGGCGCCATCCCGGGTGGGGTGGACACCGTCCCTGCCTAAAAGACCAGGCTTGCCCTCGAACTCTTTCCAATATTAATAAAGCCCACTTGATTTTCAGAGCACCACTTGGACATCCAGCGGTTTAGCGATGTGAGTCTGCTGTATTGCTCATCGCCGCGCCGCATTGGGATGGGACCAGAGCAGATTACGGCATCGGACATCGTCTGGGCTAATTTAATGACCTCTTTAACATTAGCCTTAGTCACCTCTGACTGCCGCAGACGTATATCGTTGGCCCCTACACTGTAAAAACGAAAAAGTTGAGAAAACTCAAAATTTCAAGGCAACTTACTGCACTCAATTTTTGAGTTTTGATCTCAACTAAAACTCTTAAGTTTTTAAGAAATTCACTCAGTTGAGCCAACTTATTATATCTTGTTCCAATTATTTATTTTTCACAGGTATATAAACTTCAGACTTTAAGTATTGCCTACAAATAATTCCAAATGATTCAAGTTATGCTAACTTCAGATAATTTATCTTGCCCATGTATATGAACCTCAAAAAGGAAGTTACATACCAGGAGTTCCAAATTTTTTTAAGTTGTGCCAACTTATTATATTGTGGCATGGTGCGGGAGATAAAGGCCACAGACAAGTCCATTCTTATCAAGAACGGTGGTTTAATTCTCACCTCGCAAGAAATTGGCACTCACAGGCACAATTAGATCAAACTCAAGGCCTTAACTAAATTGGCCTTACACATGAAATACAGGGGGAGGTCATGAAGATGACAACGTTACACATACATGGAGGGGAAACTCGGATAATGCACATGTACATAAAAAATGGACCGGGGTGACTTAACTAATAACACACAATTAATAATCAATAATATATAACACTATACAGACATAAACACCACATAATACGCATAACAGGGCCGGAGCCGCAAGGGCTCATGGGTAATGACGTCACCCTCTGGTACCCCCCATTGGCCCGACGCTACAATATCTTGTTCAGATAATGCAGGGGGGGGCGAACGAAAGTTGTGCGTGTGCGAGTGTCAATTGCTAAGCGGGAAGACCCGGACAATCTATAATAGTAGCAGAAACATAAACGATGTGGCGCTTTGGTGTGTGGCACTATAGTGAGCTATTTTTAAAACAAGCCCGCGGGCACCGCGTTAGTGACCCCTGAGATAATGTATATTTCACATGTACATAAATCTCTAAATTCAATACTAAGAATAGCTAACTGAAGTTGGGTCATAGAAGACAAATGACAAAACGGTTAAATTAACACGTTTATTATACCTTTCTGCAACAAAGGTAGTATTTCAACCAAAATACTCACATTTGGACGTTTGGAACAAGAAATAATAAGTTGGCTCAACTGAGTGAATTTCTTAAAAACTTAAGTAGTTAGAGTTTGAGTTGGGATCAAAACTCAAAAATCGAGTGCAGTAAGTTGCCTTGAAATTTTGAGTTTTCTTGACTTTTTCGTTTTTACAGAGTAGCGTAGGTCGCTGCTTGCTGCAGGTGAAATTCATTTCAAGATGTCCGGAGTCCAATCGCAAACCCCGCCCCGTTCTCAACAAGGAGTCAAATTGAGCATGCGCAGAGGAGTTGGCCTGGCCTTAATCTAGGGTTCAACTACAAATTGTATATTTTGACAATGCAGGTTGTAAGGTCAGATCAACTTTTAACAAGTAACTCAATAAAGTAAGCTTTGCTATCGTTTGTGGTGCAATTAATTATTTTTGGCTAAGCTAAACTAAAAATCATTGTAAGGCGAGCAATTTTAAGTTCTGTTTTTTACAGTGTACATGTATAACTATCCTAGAGAATCTCCTATGGGCTAACAGTCTAAGGTTGCCACTAAAGTCCGGTGCTCTGGCTCCCGGTAAACAGCTAACTGTAACCGCTGGAGCCCCTACAGGTACAGCTACTTGCACATGTCGGACTATAGAGTCTCCTATCACCAGAGTCCGTGAGACAGGCTCCTCAGCGGGTGTTTCACTGAGCGGGGCAAACCTGTTGGACACGTGAACCGGGGAGTGGTGCTCTGGTGGGCTAGCGTTGGCGTTAGCATTAGCTGCAGCCCTCACTCTCCGACTACGCCGCTGAGACGTCACCCATTAGCCCCGCAGTGAGGGCTCTATCGCCGGAGTCGCGGAGGCGCTAGTTCTCCCTGGCGCGTCCACACCTACTACTGACTCTGTCTCTCTATCCATCAATAATGAGTGGACGCGGCGCTCTAAACTTTCCACTTTCGCCACGAGAGAGTTAACTAACTGGCACCTCTCACAAATGCTATCACTATTACTAGATAGCGAAAGGGTCTAGACTAAACATGGCACACTCCGAACAGGGAAACAAACCAACACCAGCCATGAATAAATCAAAACACTTACCGCGTCTAGACGAGTTATACAAACTTACGCTAGCTGATTTGTAGAAGCAGAAAGTTTGTCAGTGGCCGGAATAATCAACTGCCCGTCTTGATATTGGAAGTACTACCTGTAAAAATTATCTGGGAAGGCAAAAGGTAAAGATTAGCACATAAAGAGATTATTACACTTTAGATAGACAATCAAAATTCGCTCCGCAGCAGCGTCAGCGGGAAGCAGCGTCAGCGGGAAGCAGCGTCAGCGGGAAGCAGCGTCAGCGGGAAGCAGCATCAGCGGGAAGCAGCCTACTGCGAGACTATAAAGCTCTTTTATAAACCAAGCATGTGTTCTAGACTAGACATATTTCATGTATTATTATATTACATTACTGTGTTTTCAGTATATACTAGATTTCATATATTATTATTATATTACATTACTGTGTTTGCAGTATATAGGCTACTACATTTCATATATTTATTATTATTACTATTATTATATTACATTTCTGTGTTTTCAGTATATACTATATACATTTTCATACTTTTATATCACATATATTAGCATATTCAAAGTATGCTAGTTATGTGCTTATTATTATATTACATTTCTCTCTGGGCCTCTTTCCTCTCACCTCCAGCTCTATGTGTTGCAATCCTTGTGTGTGTCTGTGTGATTCTGTTGCTGATTGGAGGATTAGCGATGAAGCTGTACAAGATGAAAAACAGCAAGACACAAGGTGCTTCCCTCTCTCGCACACATCTACCCTCATCCCCTCCATCTCCCTGCTTCATACACACACCTACCCCATCCCCACCTCCCTGCTTCACACACACACACCTACCCCATCCCCTCCACCTCCCTGCTTCACACACACACCTACCCCATCCCCACCTCCCTGCTTCACACACACACCTACCCCATCCCCTCCACCTCCCTGCTTCACACACACACACCTACCCCATCCCCACCTCCCTGCTTCACACACACACACCTACCCCATCCCCTCCACCTCCCTGCTTCACATACACACCTACCCCATCCCCTCCACCTCCCTGCTTCACACACACACACCTACCCCATCCCCACCTCCCTGCTTCACACACACACACCTACCCCATCCCCTCCACCTCCCTGCTTCACACACACACACCTACCCCATCCCCACCTCCCTGCTTCACACACACACCTACCCCATCCCCTCTACCTCCCTGCTTCACACACACACCTACCCCATCCCCTCTACCTCCCTGCTTCACACACACACCTACCCCATCCCCACCTCCCTGCTTCACACACACACACACCTACCCCATCCCCTCCACCTCCCTGCTTCACACACACACACCTACCCCATCCCCACCTCCCTGCTTCACACACACACCTACCCCATCCCCTCTACCTCCCTGCTTCACACACACACCTACCCCATCCCCTCTACCTCCCTGCTTCACACACACACCTACCCCATCCCCACCTCCCTGCTTCACACACACACACCTACCCCATCCCCACCTCCCTGCTTCACACACACACCTACCCCATCCCCTCCACCTCCCTGCTTCACACACACACACCTACCCCATCCCCACCTCCCTGCTTCACACACACACACCTACCCCATCCCCTCCACCTCCCTGCTTCACACACACACCTACCCCATCCCCACCTCCCTGCTTCACACACACACACCTACCCCATCCCCTCCACCTCCCTGTTTCACACACACACCTACCCCATCCCCTCTACCTCCCTGCTTCACACACACACCTACCCTCATCCCCTCCACCTCCCTGCTTCACACACACACCTACCCCATCCCCTCTACCTCCCTGCTTCACACACACACCTACCCCATCCCCTCCACCTCCCTGCTTCACACACACACCTACCCCATCCCCTCCACCTCCCTGCTTCACACACACACACACCTACCCCATCCCCTCCACCTCCCTGCTTCACACACACACACCTACCCCATCCCCTCCACCTCCCTGCTTCACACACACACACCTACCCCATCCCCACCTCCCTGCTTCACACACACACACCTACCCCATCCCCTCCACCTCCCTGCTTCACACACACACACCTACCCCATCCCCTCCACCTCCCTGCTTCACACACACACACCTACCCCAGTGAGAAACAGGGTAGTGAAAACAGGGAAGTGGGAAACAAACAGAGCAGTGAGAAACAAATTACAAAATATCTTACATTAAAATAATCCAGGTTAATTCAAATACTTAAATAAAAATTAAATTAAATAATAATACATTCAATTCATTAAGCATGAGCATCTCAAATTTCAAAACCTTTATACTTTTTCACCAGGCTCTGTAGGCAGAACTACACCAACTCAGCCCATAAACTCTCATAAACTGTGTGTGTGTGTGTTTGTGACAAAACATGCAGAAATAAACAATTTCACTAAAGAATCACTCAGTGATGCTTCAACAGTAGTTTGCTCTCAAAGTTCTTGCAGTGAAGACGTGATCATTTAGCAGAGAACAGGAGACCTGCATGACTGAAAAGTCTCTGACACGCTGCAGATGCAGGAGGACCTGTGTTGATTTTGAGTGACAGCTTCTTAATGTGAGGAAAGGTGTGGAGTAGATCCATACCTGCAGGGGGCAGACATTACAGGTACATCTCCAGCTCTCCTACTTGTGATTTTCCCAAATCTATGGATGCAAAGAAGTCGTCTTCATCAGAGAGGCTGCTATTTGTGCTGGTGACATCATCTAAGTCAGTGTCAATGTGCTTTCTAATGATGTCAAGGCGTCTTCATCAGAGAGGCTGCTATTTGTGCTGGTGACATCATCTAAGTCAGTGTCAATGTGCTTTCTGATGATGTCAAGGCCTATGGCAAGAAAAATTTTCAAACTAATAATTCACATTATTCTTACCCATCTACTATATAGGATTTCAAGCTGCTGATGTTTGACAAGTTACCTGAGCTTCTTTCTATGATGCCACCCTGTGGATTTTCCCCAACACACTATTATCCTAAATGACAGTAACATTACACAGATTTATATAGGTCAGTATCTACCAGAGGTGGACATTCCAGGTTCAGGAAGTAAAACTCCTTCCCAGGATTTTACTCAAGCTTGCTGGGTTTTCTAATCAGTGCAAGCCAGGTAAAATTAGTGGAATCAATACAATCCAAGAAGCCTGAGCAAAATCTTGGTGAGGACCTTTACTTTCTGAACCTAGACTGTCCACCTCTGGTATCTACTGGTTCACACTTGAATTGATAAAGAAGTATATTTATACATATGTTCTCGTCTGTGGTCCAGGATGTTCTGAATCTTAGTAAGATGGCATCTCAACCACAGAAAATGGTTGGTTGGCCTTACATTGTCATGGTTCCCTCAGCAACACCGCTTGTGTGCTTTTATTTTGACATTCCTTATTTTGTCTGGTTTCACATTCCTCCCTTGTACTCCATCCCCCTCATCATGGTCTTCAGGTGTGTCTTGTTTGGTTCTTGGTTTTTCTGTGTGTTTTAGTCCTGTGTTTTACTATTTGTTTTATTGGTCATTGCCTGTATGCATGTTTACTAGTTGGTATGCTATTTAGGCTTTGCTCCTATTTATATAGATATCGTCATGCTCTATGTTGTTGTATTTCTAGTTAGTGTCTTGGTTCTCATCTGTTAAATCTTTTGGTTTGTCTTTCTTTGATAATGTGTGTGGTTGTAAGTTCTATGGTTTTCTATGCTGTATGTGATCTTGCTGTTTCATGTCTATGACTTGCAAGCTTTTATGTCTCCCCTGTTCAGTGTGTTAGTGTTTTCTGTTGGTGTTACCACATGTTCTTAGTGTTGGATTAGTCTTTGTTTCATGTTTGTGTTCTGTTTGTTGTGTTCATCTTTTCATTAAACCGCTTAACTGTCCGCACAGATGTCCAGCCTCCAACACTCTGGCATTACACACATACAACATTTAGCAGCAGCTGGTCAAGCGTTGCTTGTGTTTACCCGCCCTGGGGTAGCAAAAACTGTATCACTGGAAAAGGAGAACTTCTGATTTCTGTGGGACTCTAGTGTGTCTGTGTACTTAAGAGTTTGTTGGGGTGAACTCTCTGTGGATAAAAAAAAATCTGTGAGGCTATGGGGAGATCTAGACATTAAAAGAGACTTAGGAAATGTTTAAAACATATGTAACCTAAAACAAACATTCGCCTATCCAAAAAAAAAAAAAAAAAGAAGAATTATTAAAAGTATGATTTAAAATTACTGTAAATTTAACTCGTTACTACCCACCTCTGGAAACAGAGGAGTGAGAAACAAGGTAGTGAGAAACAACAGTGAGAAACAAACAGAGAAGTGAGAAACGGAGCAGCTCTTTGACTCTGACCTCCTCTTTCTTTGTGTAGCATCTTTCAGAACTCAACTTGGAAGAAATCAGTTGGTGAGTGAACGTTCTTCTTCCTGTGGTGACACTGTTTTGAAGTGGTACTGTGTAGGACTGCTCTGCTCTGTCCTGCCTGAGTGACTTCACACATGTCATTTAACCCCATAAGCTGTGTGTAATTTAAAAAAGAATGATCTGTGCTGTTACAGACGCTGCCACATTTTATGTTTAATTCCTACTTAGTCAATATTGGCTATTTACATACTGCTTACTAAATACATTTATTTAAGCATATAATACTGATTGTACCCTTAGTGCAATTTGATGATTATGGAAAGATATTCTATGTACAGTAACTTTCTAACCTGTGCTGTGTGTGTTCCTTTGGTTTCAGATGGATAATGAAAGTCGTCCTTCAGAAAATCAATTAGAGATGAGCACTCAGCCAGTCTCCCTGATACCGAACCCCTATAACAACCAATCACGTTCAGTGTACCAGAACCTAGAGCCCAACACCAACCAATCACATTCAGCGTACCACAGCTTGGACCCCAACGCCAACCAATCACATTCAATGTACCAGAGCTTAGACTCCAACGCCAACCAATCACATTCAATGTACCAGAGCGTAGCCCCCAACACCAACCAATCACATTCAATATACCAGAGCTTAGCCCCCAATGCCAACCAATCACATTCAATATACCAGAGCTTAGATCCCAACACCATACATTCAAATTCAACATACCAGCACTTAGTTCCCAACACTAACCACACTTACCTTGCTTTCCAGAACCACTATTACAGAGCCTAATCTCTCAAATTCAATGAATGAAATCTTCAATCATGGAGTTGAAGAGGTAGAGTGTGAGTAGACCCACCTTAAAATATTGGCTATCTTTTGAAACCCAAATCAGTAAAAGATGAGCAAAACAAGTGCTAATCTGCATTTTATAGAATATTTATTTCAAATATCAATTCCTCAAACATGTAATAATCTGATTTACATGATAGAATTCTTCCTTTTGTGATGGAAGATAACAATTTTAAGTACAGCACATTTTATATAGAGATCAGAGGATCCACCTATTTTATTTATCGGCAGAGGTCAATGTTTGTATGCAATTATATGTATGTAAATAGGAGAGTATGCCATTGATATAATGTCATTGTTATAATGGTCAGACAAACTGATACAGATTTTAAATGACTGTACCAATTAAATAAGTGTTGTTTTGGTTGCTACCCTGTGTGTTTAAATGATTGACGGCCATATGTTGTGCATAGGGTTAAAGACAGTGAGACTGGGAGATGCAGTGACAGAGAAGAGTTTCAAAGCCAAATTACAAAATCAATAAAATGAGTAAAATGATAACATAAAATGAGTTCACAGGTAAAGCCACCTCTTTCTCAAGTGTAAACTTGTCATCAGTTATATAGATTGATGTAGTGTGCAGGGGCCTCATTTATAAAGGGTGCGTACGCACAAAAAGGGGCCTGAAACGCATCATCTCACGTAAGACCTGTGATTTATTAAAAAATACTTGGCGTGAAAACGAGCGTATATTTAAGCAAAGTTTGAGGCATCCGTATCCCTTAAAAAGATTGCGGAGAGAGCGGGAATTAGTGACATCCATGTGGTAAGGTAGGGAATTGCAAGTAAATGCACAAGCCTTCATTCCTTCCGCTTATTAGTTCATAGTGCATAAATCAAGAGTAAGGACGGAAGATTAAGGAAAATTAAGCATCACTTGTTCAATTATGTTTTTGGTCTGCATGTATAGTTTATGTATGTATCTTATTCTGCATTATATGTATATGTATTATCTGTTTTGTCTCACAGTTTTAAAATCTAAAGGTGCTATTCATTATTATTATTATTATTGCAACAAATTATACTGTATAATAAAGAGAGAGGAAAGATGTTAAGGGCTGGTAATAGTTGCATATAATTACGAGCATAAACAGCTGTACGTAATGGCATAAAATAGCAGCTCTATAAATAGGCAGAAAAGAGTGAAGCACTGTCTGTCATAATGGCGTTTTTGGCATTACTTGAAGACCTAGCCAACCGACAAATACGGCGACAACGTGTTTTCAGAGATCAAGAAGATTTTTTTGCGAATGATGATGACTGGTTAATGAGCTGATTTAGGTTTCCAAGAGCCATTCTCATGGAACTGTGTGTTGAGTTGGGGTCAGATTTAACAACCCTTGGATTGTTAAACAACCCTTGGATTCCTGGCGACAGGTAGTTTTCAGAGAGAATTAGCGGACAGGTCAGGAATCTCTCAACCATCTTTAAGCTCCATAATGCCAGCTGTATTAGTTGGCATAATCAGATTGACAAGTCGGTACATCAGATTTCCTTACACTGCAAATGAACAGGCATGAACAGCAGTGGCCAGTTTCCCCAATGTAATCGGAGCAATTGACTGCACTCATGTTGCTATAAAAGCGCCGAGCCAGATTGAAGCAGTTTCATTCTATAAACGTACAGGTTATTTGTGATGTGACCATGGTTTTAACCAATGTGGTTGCTCGATAGCCTGGAACAACACATCCTTCCTTGCCTCTACCTCCGAAACAAGGGCCTCTACTTCACATTCTTCTAAATTCCGCTTCTTTGGCTTGCGTTCCTCCATTATCCCACTCAGAATGAATGGGGAATCCTATATTTAAATATTCATTGTGTGATTTGCATGAACCTTTTATGGGTAAATGTGGGCGGTGCGGAGGCGGAACGCGAGGCTGGGTCACCTGCGCACACTTACAAGCAGGTTGTGATTTATAAAGAGGAAACAGCGTTCAAGTGTGCATACGCACGCTTTTTTAAATCTGAATTTTTTTGGGCGTACGCCATTTCCTGTTTTTTGTGTGTGCGCACATTTTCACTCCAGAAGTTACGCAGAGTTTTATAAATGAGGCCCCAGGTCCTGCAATAATTTTTTTTACTACTACTAGTAATAGTACTACTATTACTGCATTTAGAGCCTCTAGATAATAGTTCAGCCAAAGCCCGGTCTTACAAACTGATCTGAACTGTGCGCGTGTGTGTGTGTGTGTGTGTGTGTTTTGCTCAGGCTAGTTTTGAAATACCAGTTTTTGGAACACTGTTTCTTTCTTGCAAAAAGAGTGAAAAGAAATGAGCTGTGAACAGTTTTTGAGAAGTTTTGCAGCAATGTGTTTGGTTTGTGTTTTGCTAAGTAGAATTATGGCCCAGACAACAAAGAGTCCAGATTTGAAGACTGAAAGGCAAAAGAAACCAGGATGAGCTCAAGCTTGACAGGAGTAAAGAGACAAATACTGAGAACCTCAAGAGACATGGAGCTGTGGGAGTACATGCAAAGGCCTCTGCCATAGAGAAAGATCAAGAGATTGCCAGAGAATCTGGTGAAGAGCTTCGCTTAAGCAGAAGCAAGTGCATGTGCCTCTGATGAACTTTAATTACCGATGAGCTGTGTAACGGACTGACTAGGAAGTTGAAATAAGTTAACCAGTACTGAATACAAAGGGTAAGTGTTTGAGGTTAATTAATAGGAAATATAAAGGGAATACTGTGGGCCAATCAGAAAACCTAGGATCGTCTACGGAGCCAAGGACACCACACCAGAGATGACACCGCACCACTGCTTTGGGATTTGGAGGTTAGGGATAACCTCTTTTTAATGACAAGGTAAGCAAAAATAATTTTTCTTTAAAATAAATAAAAATAAAACAAAACAATCATAACATTCAATAAGGATAATACCTATAGGTAGATTATATATATAATAATAATATAATATATATATATATATATATATACTCACTAGTTGGTGTCAATTACAATCAGCAATAAAATATCTATATATATTTCAAATAGTTGTACAATATAATTTCTCTTGTGATCTGTGTGTGTGAGTGTAACTAATGTCCGTTTGTTTCACAGGTGGCAGTTGGAATATCCAGTCTGTGGAAAAGTACGCGTTTCTCCTACCGCTCTGCAGATGAATGGAAATTCAGCAACAGCAAACGAATAGTTTCACTTTCACTAATCACAGCTGTCCACAGCGCTTGCAGACTGCTTCCAGAGTCGAAATCCAGGGAGGCTCGCCATCAAATGGAAAAGGGGTCCAATCTGAACTCTAGCAAAAAACCTGACCTATAATAGGTCATATAACTCCGTCAATATCACGGTTTAGCCTTATATGAACACATATCAGCTCTAAACATTACAATTCACACTTAAATACACATATTCACAACATCTTGACTTCCTTTAACAATTAACTGAACATTTTTAAATTACTTTACAGCGAAAATCAAAATAATTGTAACGACTGGCAAACAAGGGGTTACAATTCTGCAGCGCGCGTCTGTGCAGCGCGCGAACATATGGTGCACACTTCTAGCGGGCACACACAGGCCAGCTTGTGGTTACACAGGCCTAAAATCTCTAATAAAACAAAAATACACACTCACAGCCTCTATGGATGCCACTCTTATTCCTCGTCTTAGTTAGACAGGTCATACATTATTTTAGGTGATTATGCTGACACATTTAAGCGCAGACATCACGGAAATCCTACAGAACCTATATGGTTAGCTTAGCATAGTTGGCTAGCGCCGTAATTACTAGTCACTCACCAATGCAAAACTCCGTGTATCCCAACAGTAACACTCCCCGTTCAATATAAAGCGCTTCTTGGGTCCACCCGCTCCGCGTTTTAAATTAAAGAGGGCTTTACTTGCCAGCACGGCAGTTTTTATCACGAATCACGTTTCTGTTAACTTTCTTACAGAAATGCCTTCTGCTCACGATGGCTGCTCGAACCAAAAGGAAGAACTGGGTCCAGGTCGACAGTATTTCCCGCGCCTATCGATTTAATTAACCACCTTATTGGCTGTAGCGTGTGACGTACTATGGAGGGCTGTGAAATATGCTGGGAATTAAATTAATAATAATTATTAAATAATTATTATTTATCAAGTGAATAAAGTTTCTTTTATAAAGTTACTTTTGTGTCTTTATTTATTTATATGTTCTTAGCTTATTTAATTAAAAAATTAAAATACTAAGCTTTTATAACCTGGGTTACACCCTCCCCGCTTGAACTTATGCACGTCCCTGTGCATCTGTGTGGCTGTGTAGTTATAGGTTTGGGATGGGGACGAGGTAAGTAATCAGGTTCTAGACTGTCTCTCAAGGCTTCTGTGAAAGCTCTGCTCAGACCATGGAATAAGGACTGAACAATGGAGACCATTGGGTTTCCCAACTGAGCATAGTGTAGGCGCTCAGGTTTCTCTCTTTTACGGGTGGACTGCCTGACACAATCTGGGTTACCGGAGTCAGTATCTTCACTCACGTCATTCTGTTCAGCTCCAGGCAGAACATCTTCGGTTTGTCTTTCCGCATCCACTTGAGCACTTGAATCTTGATCTTTCTCAACCTCCAACTCAACAAGGGATTCAGGTGACATTGCAGGTATGTCAGCAGGCTCAATGCTCTCAGGTTTGGATGTTGATGGCAAGTGTACTGAAAGGCTTTCAGGTCTGATTTCTTCACGTGTTCCACTTCTAGGTTCACTGACATTTAAGTTGTCATCAGGAGTATTAGATGAATCACTGGCAGGTAGGTTCTCTTCAGGCAGGTTCTCCTCAGGCAAGTCTTTTGCAAGCAGGTTCTCTTGAATTTCTCTTCTCACAGGTACTTCATAGATAGTAGTGAAACGGGTTGGTCTGACAACTGGTCGCTCTGTGACTCTCTGGTATGGGTGTTCAACATCAAAGTCCCAATCTTGGTTTACAGCTTCTTGTTCAACAGACTGTCGTGTTCTAGGTCTTTGTGGAGGTTCTGAAGCAGGTAGTTCTGGAGTAGTTTCCGGCAAGAAATTACAAGGGAGTAGCAGATCCCTGTGCAAAGTTCTGAGCGGACCATCTTTAGTCTCTGGCTTGACCGTGAAGACTGGAAAGTCTTCAGCCTGTTTCACCACTATGTGGATGTCCGGCTCCCACTTATCAGCAAGTTTGTGCTTTCCACGGAGTCTGACTGCCCTTACAAGGACTCTGTCTCCAACTTCTAGTTTGGAGATCGTGACACGCCGGTCAAATCTGATCTTGTTAGCTTTTGCAATTTTGTCCGCCCCTTGCTTGGCTAACTTGAAACTTTCGTCTAGACGCGACTTAAGATCTTGGATGTACTGGGAATGTGACTTATAATGCTTATTTCTCAGGGGTAAGCCGAATGCTAGGTCTACAGGTAGTTTTGGCTGTCTCCCAAACATTAACTCATATGGAGTATACCCAGTCACATCATTATTTGTGCAGTTGTATGCATGCACCAAGGGTTTGACGAACTGCTTCCACTTTGACTTGTCTTCCTCGTTCAGAACGCCAAGGAGGTTTAACAGAGTTCTGTTGAAGCGTTCTACAGGATTCCCGCGAGGGTGATATGGCGTAGTACGTGACTTGCGAATTCCCATAATCTGACATAATTCCTTAATAACATGGGATTCAAAATCAGGACCTTGGTCACTGTGTAGACATTCTGGGATCCCATAATGTACTATGAAAGTTTCCCAGAGGCATTTTGCTACAGTCTGGGCTTTTTGGTTTGGTGTGGGAATCGCTACAGCATACTTCGTGAAATGGTCTGTAATCACGAGAATATCCTTGGTGTTGCTTCGATCAGGCTCTATGGATAGGAAATCCATGCATACAAGTTCAAGTGGTCTGGTCGAAGTGATGTTCATCAGGGGTGCTGCCTTCTCTGGCAGTGTCTTCCTTCTGACGCATCTGTCACAGGTCTTGATTTTTCTTTCGACGTCATCCGACATCTTTGGCCAATAAAATCGAGATCTTACCAGATGGAGTGTCCGCTCTGTTCCCATGTGACCCATGTCATCATGTAAACTTTTGAGAACAACCGCTCTTAATGTCTCAGGCAAGACCAGCTGGTAAGTAGGACTGTCCTCGTCTAAGCGCTGACGATATAAGATGTTGTTGTACAATCTTAGCTTCTTCCATTGTTTCAGGAAATGGGTGACTTGTGGTAGCTCTCTCCTGACTGTTGGAGGAATGGTCTGCCCCGTCTCCAGCTGGTGGATGATTTCCCTTAAACATGGATCAGCTCTTTGTTGGTTCTGGATCTCTCCCTCAGACATTTGTGGTATTATTGGCAACCCACTTTGTTCTTCATCAACTAAACCATCTGGAATGGAATCTGACGAAACAACCAGAGAATGTATCTGTGCCACAGTGTCATTGTCATGCTGACATTCATCCAAAGTATGTCTCACAAAATGCTTTTCACAGACAGCTTTGACGACATCTTGGGTCACACAAACATCTGAGTCTTCCAGGTGAGTATTAGCAAACTGATAGATTCGTTCCTGTTCTTTTCTGGAAACAGTGTCGTTGGTCAGCTCACCATGAGGCCTTCTAGAAAGACCATCAGCATCTGAATTTTGCCTCCCAGCCCTGTACCTCAGCTTGAAGTTGAAAGTTGACAGCGCAGCTAGCCACCGGTAACTTGTGGCATCCATCTTAGCAGTAGTGAGGATGTATGTTAGTGGGTTACTGTCAGTCACAACAGTAAATGGGCTCCCATACAAATAGTCACTGAATTTTTCCGTGACTGCCCACTTAAGTGCCAAAAATTCAAGCTTGTGTGCAGGGTACTTCGATTCACTTCTTGATAACCCTCTACTTGCATAAGCAATAACCTTCATTTTACCTTCTTGCTCTTGGTACAAAGCTGCTCCCACTCCGGTTGTACTGGCATCAGTGTGGAGAGCGTACGGAAGCTGGGGGTCTGCAAACCCTAGGACAGGTGCTGAGGTGAGTTTTTCAATGATGGTCTGGAATGAGCGTTCGCACTCAGGAGTCCAGCGACTACCAAATGGTTGTTTTGGATCGTGATACTGCTTTTGTTCTTTCTTGTTTTGGCTACTTCTCCTCAATGGTGGGTATCCAACAGTGAGGTCTGTGAGTGGTTTGACTACACTTGAGTAATTTTTAATAAAGCGCCTGTAGTAGCCTGAAAAACCAAGGAAGGATCTCAGCTCTTTCAACCCTTCAGGTTTTGGCCATGTCTTTAGGGCTTCTACCTTGTCAGGGTCTGTCTCAACTCCATTTTGGGAAACTATGTGGCCCAAATATCGGACGGAAGTTTGAAAAAACTTGCATTTAGTTGGAGAAAGCTTCAAACCATATTCTTTGAGGCGATTCAGAACTTTCAGCAGTCTTGCTTCGTGCTCCTCCAGAGTCTTGGAGAAAACAATCAAGTCATCAAGGAATACAAGGACTTCTTTGAGGTTCATACCACTCATACATTTTTCCATCAAGCGTTGGAATGTGCTTGGCGCATTTGTGATCCCTTGCGGCATACGATTGAATTCCCAAAAACCAAGGGGACACACGAATGCAGTCTTGGGTTTGTCAGCCTCTTCAACTTCAATTTGGTAGTACCCCGATTTCAAATCTAACACTGAGAACCATTTTGATCCTGTGAGGGTGGAAAAGGTCTCCTCTAAGTTTGGAAGAGCATAAGCATCTTTAACCGTTTGAAGGTTCAGCTTCCTGTAGTCTATACAGAGGCGAACATCGCCATTCTTCTTCCGCACGACTACTATAGGAGACGAAAAGGGGGATTCAGACTCTCTGATTATACCAGCCTGCAGCAGCTCTTGAAGATGCTGACGAACAGCTTCCAGGTCTTGCGGGTGGATAGGTCGAGCTCTGTGTTTGAATGGAGTCTCATCAGAGAGTTTTATGTGATGGTTGACTATCAGTTCTCCCATAATCTAGATCATTTTGTGCAAAAACTTCAGGCATGCTTCCCAACATCTTCGTAACGCGCTCTTTCCATTCATTAGAAATGGGTGAATCATCAAAATTAAAATTCAATTCAGGTTTGACTGACATAGGCCCAGCTAAGCTGGATGACTGGGGTAGTATAGCCTGAATAGCATTGAGTTCTGCAATGATGCACTGCTGGGGCATCACTATGTCATGCTCAGATTCATTTTTTAACATCACGGATACTTTTTGGGGTAGCTTAGCAGGAATGTTCACCAAACAGGGCTTTACTAATAGTCCCCCAGGCAAGGTGGAACATGTGGGGTGCTCTAAAACAGCCATAGTGTTTGATGTCTGTTGGTTGACTAAAACATAACCCTCCAAAACCACATCTTCTCCAGCGGGAATGACTTGAGGGTTCTTGCTGTGGAGTTTGACTAACCCATGAGTGAGGTCTTGTTGTTGTTTATGCCTTGCTCTGAGTATTTTTAATACAGCTTCATAACCGTACAAAGGAGGATAGTGTCTTTCCACAACCTTGTCAGTGACAGACATATACAAAACATCTAGAGTATTCGTACCAATGAGGACTTGGGGTTGAGCTTTCGAACTCTCGAAGTCCGGAACAACCAGTGCTAGTGTCGGCACTTCCACCTCCACTCCAACAAATTCTTTGGGAAAAGTGATACTTAGAGCTACTTACCCCAGGTAAGGTACCGTCTGTCCATTAGCTCCTTCTACTTCCAGCAGGTCACCAAGTGGGTTCATCTGGTGTGCTGGTAGGTGTTGGTTGGAGAACGATTGGGAGATTGTGGTTACCTGGGAACCAGTGTCGAGTAGACAGTTTGTCTGAGTTTCTTCAATTTTCACTTGAGCTGTACATTTGGTTCCTATCAGTCCTTTAGGTATAGCGTATGACTGTCTTGTTTGTGCACATTTCAGTGAAGCTCGTCGAATATGTGGGTTTTCTGGTTTCCTGATAGTGGGACGTGAATGAGCCCTAGTTCCTGACTGTCCCATGACAGAAACTGGCTTCAGTTTAAAGGACTCTGTTCACCCTCCCATACTCTTTGTCTCTCCCTTAACTCTTTTCTTTTGACAGTAACTAAAGCAGGGTTAGCTTCAGCTTCGCAATTAGCCACAATGTGTCCATCTTCTCCACAATGGAAACAATACCAAGGCTTTGGCTTTTCACTGGTGTTTTTCTTAGCGTGAGGCTTTCTTTCTTTCCTCTGCGCATGGTCAGGTCTTGTAGGTCTAGGTTGTGTCAGTGGTTCTCCTGTCGAGGATTCTGACTTCACACGGGCTTTTCTTTCACTTTTTTGTGCCAGAATGGAAGTTAGCTGGCTTTTAATTTGAGCTAGTTCTTTCTTTAGTTCACTCATTTCACTGGGAACTGGCTGCACTGGAACTTCACCACTGTTGTCAGTAGTGTGTAAGTGCAGTGCTGCTTTTTGTTTTACTATGCCTAGATGCTGTTTTCTTCGTGCAACTTTAGCTTCCTGCTTGGTTTCAGCTGTACGCAGTAACAGCAGTATATCAGCAAATGGTGGGGGGTGTTTTAGCTTGTGTCCTAACTGTAGGTCTGTTAGCAAACTTTCATTCCAGCAGCCCCTGCAAAACTGCTTAAGGAGATGCTGGTTCATGTCACGAGCCTTAACTCCACCTGCTCTTTCAGCTTGACTCAGTACAGACTGAAGACGTTGCAAGTAAGCTGAAGGTTTTTCTCCTGCATCTTGCAGGGTGCCCATGAACTGCGCAAACAACTCTTCTCCATCCTCTACAGTACCATAGGCTGAATCCAACAGCTGCAAGTATGTTGTGGCTGAAGACTCTGGACTTATGTGTCTGATTATGTCAGCGGCGGGAGAGAGAAGACTTTCAAGTATCCTGCGCGTTCTCTCTCTATCAGACACTGATGGATCGTTGAACATCAGGCCAACCTGAGAACGCCAGGTGTCGTAGTCGACCTCGCTGTATGGCTTGGGAGCTTTTCCAGAAAAGGGTTTCAGTCTCATGGATGAACTAGCAAATAGGGACTTATCTTCGCTTCTCACAATGTGCTCCACTATTACTTTCTGTACTTCGGGTGGATTGAGTGCGGAAGAATCAAGCAATGGAATGGTTCTGGGCTTAGCAGGTGAGGAATGTGCAGAATGATGGCTCTCATTGTCAGAGGCAGGTTTCAGGTGAGCACCGAACAAGGCTTGGGACGGAATTTCTAACGGGTTTTGATCTGATGTTTGGTCGGGGCTCGATGCAGGATGAAGGTTCATTTTTGACTCAACCACATCGGGTGTGTCAATGATACCACCTATCTGATCCAGGGCTTCTCTTAAGACTTCTTCTAGATCCCTCCCACTTAGTTTAGCTACTCTCTGTAGCTCACCTACATAAGTGTGAGTAATCTTACTACCCACCCCCCGACTGTAAACACTCGCTAGAGCTCGTACGCAGCACACAGTATTATCAGTGAGTGTACAGCGGTAGGGTAGAAGGGGTTCTAAGGTCTGCAAAGCAGAACCGGAACTGTATTCTACAATTACTTGTGAATGTAGCTCGGAACTAACGTTATCTATTTTTAGCGTCCTATTTATGGAACCATGTTCTTTCAGAAATGCAAGCACCTCTTCATCATAGTCTGGCCCAGTTAATCCATTAACTACCACAGAGTTAGGGACTTTTACACCATTACATTCAATGAACTCCATTGTTAGCGTGTGAAACAACTTAGCTTGATTAGGCAGTGGTTCAGTGCTGCTCTCGGGTGTGCGTAAATAGGCTCCTGGCTGGCTCGCCAAGTTTTATGTAACGGACTTACTAGGAAGTTGAAATAAGTTAACCAGTACTGAATACAAAGGGTAAGTGTTTGAGGTTAATTAATAGGAAATATAAAGGGAATACTGTGGGCCAATCAGAAAACCTAGGATCGTCTACGGAGCCAAGGACACCACACCAGAGATGACACCGCACCACTGCTTTGGGATTTGGAGGTTAGGGATAACCTCTTTTTAATGACAAGGTAAGCAAAAATAATTTTTCTTTAAAATAAATAAAAATAAAACAAAACAATCATAACATTCAATAAGGATAATACCTATAGGTAGATTATATATATAATAATAATATAATATATATATATATATATATATATATACTCACTAGTTGGTGTCAATTACAATCAGCAATAAAATATCTATATATATTTCAAATAGTTGTACAATATAATTTCTCTTGTGATCTGTGTGTGTGAGTGTAACTAATGTCCGTTTGTTTCACAGGTGGCAGTTGGAATATCCAGTCTGTGGAAAAGTACGCGTTTCTCCTACCGCTCTGCAGATGAATGGAAATTCAGCAACAGCAAACGAATAGTTTCACTTTCACTAATCACAGCTGTCCACAGCGCTTGCAGACTGCTTCCAGAGTCGAAATCCAGGGAGGCTCGCCATCAAATGGAAAAGGGGTCCAATCTGAACTCTAGCAAAAAACCTGACCTATAATAGGTCATATAACTCCGTCAATATCACGGTTTAGCCTTATATGAACACATATCAGCTCTAAACATTACAATTCACACTTAAATACACATATTCACAACATCTTGACTTCCTTTAACAATTAACTGAACATTTTTAAATTACTTTACAGCGAAAATCAAAATAATTGTAACGACTGGCAAACAAGGGGTTACAATTCTGCAGCGCGCGTCTGTGCAGCGCGCGAACATATGGTGCACACTTCTAGCGGGCACACACAGGCCAGCTTGTGGTTACACAGGCCTAAAATCTCTAATAAAACAAAAATACACACTCACAGCCTCTATGGATGCCACTCTTATTCCTCGTCTTAGTTAGACAGGTCATACATTATTTTAGGTGATTATGCTGACACATTTAAGCGCAGACATCACGGAAATCCTACAGAACCTATATGGTTAGCTTAGCATAGTTGGCTAGCGCCGTAATTACTAGTCACTCACCAATGCAAAACTCCGTGTATCCCAACAGTAACACTCCCCGTTCAATATAAAGCGCTTCTTGGGTCCACCCGCTCCGCGTTTTAAATTAAAGAGGGCTTTACTTGCCAGCACGGCAGTTTTTATCACGAATCACGTTTCTGTTAACTTTCTTACAGAAATGCCTTCTGCTCACGATGGCTGCTCGAACCAAAAGGAAGAACTGGGTCCAGGTCGACAGTATTTCCCGCGCCTATCGATTTAATTAACCACCTTATTGGCTGTAGCGTGTGACGTACTATGGAGGGCTGTGAAATATGCTGGGAATTAAATTAATAATAATTATTAAATAATTATTATTTATCAAGTGAATAAAGTTTCTTTTATAAAGTTACTTTTGTGTCTTTATTTATTTATATGTTCTTAGCTTATTTAATTAAAAAATTAAAATACTAAGCTTTTATAACCTGGGTTACAGCTGCTCTTTGCCTCCCACTGAATGTTGCTGGGCAGTTGGTTAAGTTGATACATATACAATGCAAAGATAAATCCATCATTTATCATTCATAAAATGAGTAGAGTAATATTTATCATACTGTAATTACTGGTTTTCTAATGATTTTGTGACAAAAGCAGTTCTTAGTATGTTATCTAGTACCTAGACTCCTGCATATTTCCACCTGGATTAGCTTTCATCTAGAACACAACTGGGGGTAATTGTTGGACACTGTGGTGTAAACACATGATATGTGAGGAAGAGGAAGAGCAGAGGGTAAACTGTGGTCTGTGTAAGCTGTTGTCTGTGAGCAATGGTATGTGTGAGCTGTGGTTTGTGAACATTGTGATCAGTGCGAGCTGTGATCTGTGTATGTTGTGATCTGTGTGAGCTGTGGTCTATGTGCATTGTGGTCTGTTTGAGCCCTGAACTGTGATTGCAGTTATTCAAAAAGTGATGAACTCATATCAATTTACATTTAAGATTACATAAAAGCTGATGTGGTCTAATTAGTATCCCAGTCTTAAGTAGAATCAGCAGATGAACGCCATATGAACTTGTGTAACTTTGCTAATTTTGGCCAACTTGCACATCCAAATCTAAAAGCACCTCCTATACTGGAGTGAATACAGTGAACCACACTGGAGGGGAGTGACCACAGACAGCAGGAAGTGGTGTTAAGGAAAGACAGTGCAACAGAGAGGATGGACCACAGACAGGAGGAAGTGGTGTTAGACAGAAAGAGGAGCAGTCTACTTAAAATGTGAGGGCGAGAGTGTAACAGAATAGAAGAGAGAGTTTAACAGAAGAGACAGTTTAACATAAGAGAGAGTTTAAGGGAATACAAATAGTTTAACAGAAGGGAGTTCAACAAGAGAAGAGAATGAGAAAGTGAAAGAGTTTAACAGAAGAAAAGACATTTTGCACTCTTAGGAAATCTTCAGTCCTTTTGGAAGCACAATCTGATGATCATAAAATCCAATGAGTAAACAATGAAGATCCTCCTCATCTTCAGTTTATGGCTCTTCTCAGGTGAGGTCTTCAACTTCCCTCAGAGGCTTTTATGACATGTTTATTATTGTGTTTACATGGTTCATATTTTCATCCTTTTAATCTTGTTCATTTACCTTTTTAATAAAAATATACATTTTGTGAGTATGACACAAAGCCCCTTGTTCAGATAACATGACTATAAGAGGAACTGCATTTTGATTCACAGGTCAAGTGAACTGTGAGGATGTGACTGGCTATAGAGAAGTATCATTATCAACTGGCAGTACGATCGTCTCAAGTACATGAATCACACAAAGTATTTTTGCAAGATTAAACAAAACAAATGCACAAATGAACTAATTTCCCAGATGTGGGCTGGTAAAGTCAAATTTATGGCTGTAGATGACATTACGACTGGCCTCTACAGTGTATTAATCAGAAACATAAGTAAGCAGGATGCTGGAGCTTACAGGTGTGGAGTAGAAGGAGAGTTGAGTATAGACGTGACACTGAACGTACAAGAAGGTGAGAGACTTAATTTTGTGTTCTGGGTTTGATTTCTCAAACATATCATAGCACATGTGGACTGTAAGAAGGTCTGGTCAGGAGGGCCCCTAGAATGGCACAGATAGTGTTTTTAGTTAGAGAAGTTCAGATGCAGGATTTTGTTCCAGTCATCGTTTGTTAGCTTAAACCAGTAAGTAGTATTACTGAACTCAATTAGAGGGACACATTTACATTTAGATTCTGATCTTTTACACCTCAGAAGAGCACAGAAATACTTTCTTTCTCTTTCTAGCTTCTTTACAGCACATGAAATGCTCACTGACTCATTTTGTCCATTTGGCAGATCCTTGCTGTGGAACATCACTCACACAAACAGCTCACCAAGGACACAACATTACACTCAACTGCACATATCCAGAGCAGTATAAAAATGATGTTAAATATGTGTTCAGAATGGCTAACAACAGCATCCATGCAGTCGTAACTAATGTTGAACAACGAAAAGGGAAACAGAGATTTTCCCTTTTAGAGGAAACACAAGTAAACATGTTTAGTTTGGAAATCAGTAATGTGACAGCGGAGGATGGAGGACTTTACCTGTGTGGAGCTCAGAAGAAGCTGGACAGATCTATGACCCCCTACATTCCTGTCTTCTGTGAAATACAGCTTCATGTCACATGTGAGAATCTGTTACTCTTATGAAGTTGCATGTTTATCCCAACTTTTTTGAATGATGTAGACCAGCATATACAGTTGCTATGCCACCTGAATCCCCATTAATCCACCATGTTTGTTAATTTCATGATTCTTTCCCTAACATCAATATCAAGCAACAGTAGATGTCTCTGGTAAGAAAATAATTTTGACATATAGAATATATTAGAATGGGTGATTTTGTTATCTTTATATCATATATATATACTCTTTATATTATATATATAAATATAATTGTATACAGAGATGTATAGTAACGAAGTAGAACTACTTCGCTACTCTACTTAAGTGTCACGTAGGGCTATGCCCCCTATCGTAGCTGTCACTCTGGGTTCCCTCGTGTCTGTGTTCCTTGCCCGTTTGTCCCGCCCTGCTCGTTGGTTTTGATGATTCCTCGTTTGTTACCACGCCCCTGTGTCATTGTCATCACCTGTCCCTAGTTTAGTTCTGTGTATAAAAGTCCCTGTGTCTCCCATGTCCGGATCGGTCTTTTTCTTTAAACCCGTCACCTGCTGTTCGTAAGTTTGAGCTTTGCGTTTTGTTATCCGTCTACATCTGCCTGTTCCGTGTTTTCCCCCTCGTCGTTAGTTTCTTGTCTGAATATGCCCGTTGTCCTTTCTTGTTCTAGCTGCCCTCCCGGTTTGACCCATGCCTGTCCGTTTAACACTGGTTTTGGAATTTCCTTGAATAAATCTCGCTCTCCTCAGCGTTTGTGTCCGCCTCCCTGTTCTGCCCCGCGCAGAACGCTACATAAAGACCGATCTCACAAGGACACAGCGAGGGAGCGAGACTCTGGTGAGTTTAATCGCTGCGATGAGATGTTGGCTGGTTCGGTCCGACTCTCCGATATCGCAGCGTGAACGAACCAGAGACAGAAATTCCCCTGGCGCTGTGGGAACACGGAAGTCTCGAAAGCCAACGAAAGCCCAGTCACTTTCGGTTTCGACTGGCTTTCGCGTCGAGACTCCGGTTGAGCGCTATGTGTCTGCCCGGCTTGATCACTATAGGGAGGAGAAACCTGTGGTACAAGTCAACTGAGCAGATGGATTGAGTGCACAGACAGGCGTTTGCTTAACCCTCGGTTGGCTCTCGATGGCTTCTGCGAGCTCCCGACGCCTCAGAGGAGGCGGAGCCGTCGCAGAGAGAGCCACCGAGGGGCTTCTGTGTTTGTGTATTCTTCCAGGCTCACCCAGGACCCTGTGGAGGAGGACCTACCGCCGCTGAGCCCGCCAGCTTCTCATCGCGACACCCCCAAGTATTTTTTGGGGGGGGAGTACTGGCCACGTCGGCTTGGCGGTCCCGCCCCCCGATGACGTCGGTATGGCGGTCCCGCCCCCCGAGGACGTCGGCTTGGTGGCTCTGCCCCCCGAGGACGTCGGCTTGGTGGCTCCGCCCCCCGAGGACGTCGGCTTGGTGGCTCCACCCCCCGAGGGTTTCTCCTTGCCACAGCAACCTGTTCCCGCTGCTCGTAGGCAGTTCGTGCCTGTTCCTGTTCCCGCTGCCCGCCAGCGGACCCTGCCTGTTCCCGCTGCCCGCCAGCGGACCCTGCCTGTTCCCGCTGCCCTCCAGCGGACCCTGCCTGTTCCCGCTGCCCTCCAGCGGACCCTGCCTGTTCCCGCTGCCTGTCTGCCGGCTCCTGTTCCCGCTGCCTGTCTGCCGGCTCCTGTTCCCGCTGCCTGTCTGCCGGCTCCTGTGCCCGCCGCCCGGCCACGCCTGTGCCCGCTGCCCGGCCGCGCCTGTGCCCCAAGAGACTGTGCTGCCCCCTGTTGGGCATGGACTCTGTGTACTGTCTGCTCCGCCCTGTGTTCCTGCTCCTGTGCCCGGGTTCCCCATGTTCCCCAGTCCTGTCCCTGGTTTTGTTTTGGTTCCTGTCCCTGTGGTTGTGTCTGTCAAGGTCTGTGTTCCTGTTCCCGTGTCTGTTTCCTGTGGTGTCATCTCTGTCCCAGTCCCCATGTCTGTTCCCCAAGTTGTCACCCTCCTTGTGCCTGTGCCTGTCTCAGTCGTCAAGCCGTGTTTGCCTCCGTGTATGCCTCTGCCCTGTCCCCTGGCCTGTCTCCTGTGTCTGTTCCCAGTCCTGCTCCCGTGCCTCGCCCTGTCCCTGCCTGTATCGCCATGCCCCGGCCCGGCTCCTGGCCCGTCTCTGGTTCCCCTGTCCCTGCCGTGCCCCGGTCTCCGTGCCCTGCTTTCCCCGTGTCTGTTCCTCCGGTCTGTCCTGTGTCCGCTGTCCCTGTCCTGTCTGCCCTTGCGTGCCCCGGAGTGGCACGCTTTGATGGGGGGTTCTGTCACGTAGGGCTACGCCCCCTATCGTAGCTGTCACTCTGGGTTCCCTCGTGTCTGTGTTCCTTGCCCGTTTGTCCCGCCCTGCTCGTTGGTTTTGATGATTCCTCGTTTGTTACCACGCCCCTGTGTCATTGTCATCACCTGTCCCTAGTTTAGTTCTGTGTATAAAAGTCCCTGTGTCTCCCATGTCCGGATCGGTCTTTTTCTTTAAACCCGTCACCTGCTGTTCGTAAGTTTGAGCTTTGCATTTTGTTATCCGTCTACATCTGCCTGTTCCGTGTTTTCCCCCTCGTCGTTAGTTTCTTGTCTGAATATGCCCGTTGTCCTTTCTTGTTCTGGCTGCCCTCCCAGTTTGACCCATGCCTGTCCGTTTAACACTGGTTTTGGAATTTCCTTGAATAAATCTCGCTCTCCTCAGCATTTGTGTCCGCCTCCCTGTTCTGCCCCACGCAGAACGCTACATTAAGTACTAAAATGCTGTATCTGCACTTTACTGGAGTATTATTTTTTTCTCCTACTTCTACTTTTTCTTCACTACATATTTTCCATTAGTTTAATACTTTTACTCCTATAAATTTTTTACGTGCTGTATAGTTACTCGTTACAATTATAAACATGTTAGCTAGGAATCAAACCCATATTATCATCACTGCCAGAGCGGTAGATGGTGCTGTCACCGGGTTAAACAATCAGTCTGTCTCGTGAAAACTGCACATTCTCCGATTGCGTCCCGCCTTTTTCTCTGATACCTGCCTCAACACTTTAGCTTCGTAAGCCAAGATGGAAGAGCCAGCAACACCTCCTTCACCACTTTCAGCACCTTCCACGGCGAGTGATCATCGCGGTGAGGACGGAGACCACCCCTGGCCCTATCTAGATACGATGTTTTCTTTTGACGGAGTAAAAGAAAATTCTTACAGTATGAAGTGCCTACTCTGCCTCCCTAAAGAGTGCAAAATATTGGCTTTTAAAAATTCCCCTTCAAACCTAAAGAAACACATAAAGGTAAATTACAAATATAACGCACAGAAGACACACGAGCTTGAGCTATTAGTAAGTGCTAGTTAGGTTAGATATCTTAGCTAGCTAACTAACCTAATTATGTTCATGACGTGCTGCAGTATTCACTTAACATTAGCTGGCGATCATAAAGGCTGAGTTGTGTTTTTAGCAACTGTAAGCCGTGTCTCTTTTCATGCTGACTAATCACGTGCCCATTTTTATAGTGTAGTGTTTTTATATGGTAAGGGCATTTAATGAGGGTAAACGCAGGGCAGTAGGCTCACCCTTAGAATTCGACGGACGGATTTTATGTCCAAAACACACCTTGTTTTCTCAGTTAAATTAAGGACAACGTATACTTGTGCATCAAACCTACGACGCAGCTGAGCACAAGACGGCGCCAAACAGCTCGATGCGTACTTGTCCTGTTCAGCAGATAACATGGACTTGCTCAAGTCTTTTCCAGCTGTGTGCAAGTTGTCTGTCAGGTTAAACACACCCCTTCCAGCATCAGCAGCCTGCGAGAGGCTATTTAGCATTGCAGGATTAGTCTTTAGCCCTAGAAGAGCAAGACTGAATGCATTCAATTTTGAAAACCAACTACTTTTGAAGATAAACAAAAGATTTCTGGATTCCTTAATATGACTGCTTTATGCATACCAGTTCAAGAAGAGAATAAGCCATTGAGGGGAAGAAAGCACAAGCAGCTGTAAAGGGGGAAGGGACATAGTTCATCTGTTTTGTTTACAAAGAGTCAAGCCCAGTTTTTATAGGTGCTGTAATTGCTTTTATTTATAAAATATATACTTGTATTCTTTGACAGCTTTGATTTGTATTTATTTGATTTGTTATATATAAACAATATATGTTATATATTTGTTATTTGATTTGTTATATATAAAGATGTTATATATAATCAATATGTTATATATATATAAATGTTATATACATTATATATATATATTATATATGTTATTTGATATGTTATATATAAACAATTTGATAATCAAACTTTGACTGCTTTCTTTAATTAATTCAAAACATAATACTTGTACTTTTTACTTTCAGTACTTGAGTAATACATTTTAGAATAAACTACTTGCAATACTCAAGTACAAAAAATGCTGAATACTTCTGTACTTCTACTTAAGTAAAGTTTTTAAAGAACACTTCAACTTCTACTCAAGTATATTTTTTGATAGACTACTTGTACTTTTACTCAAGTATGGGTTTCTAATACTTTATACATCATGTCTGATATATATATATATATATATATATATATATATATATATATATATATATATATATATATATATATATATATATAGTGAGTCCAAGAAGTATTTGATCCCTTGCTGATTTTTTTGGTTGGCCCACTAATAAAGACATGATCATTCTATACTTTTAATGGTAGATGTATTCTTACATGGAGAGACAGAATATCAAGACAAAAATCCAGAATATAATTTTAAAGAATATATTTTAATTAATTTGTATTTCAATGAGGAAAATAAGTATTTGATCCCTCTTGCCAAACACACTCGATACTTAGTGGCAAAGCCTTTGTTTGCAAGCACAGCGGTGAGACGTTTGTTGTAGTTAACCACAAGTTTAGCACACACACCAGGGGGAATTTTGGCCCACTCTTCTTTGCAGATCCTCTCTAAATTATGAAGGTTGGTGGGCTGTCGCTTGGCAACTCTGACCTTCAGCTCCCTCCATAGATTTTCGATCGGATTGAGGTCTGGTGACTGGCTGGGCCACTCCATGACCTTAATGTGATGTTTCTTGAGCCAATCCTTTGTTGCCTTTGCTGTATGTTTAGGGTCGTTATCATGTTGGAAGACCCAACCACGGCCCATTTTCAGATCCCTGGCAGAGGGGAGGAGGTTGTCCCTCAGGATTGTGCGTTACATGGCTCCATCCATCTTCCCAGTGATGCGGTGTAGTAGCCCTGTACCCTTGGCAGAGAAACACCCCCAAAACATTATGCTTCCACCTCCATGCTTGACGGTGGGCACAGTGTTCTTGGGGTCATAGGCAGCATTTTTCTTCCTCCACACATGGCGGGTGGAGTTGAGGCCAAAAAGTTCAATTTTGGTCTCGTCTGACCACAAAACCTTCTCCCAATAACTTGGTTCATCTTTCAAATGATCATTGGCATACTTGAGGCGCGCCTCCACATGTGCTCTCTTCAGCAGGGGTACCTTTCGGGCACTGCAGGATGTGAATCCATTGTTGCGCAAAGTGTTGCCAATTGTTTCATTGCAAACTGTGGTCCCAGCTGCCTTCAGGTCATTTGCTAACTCCTGCCGAGTGGTTGCAGGACGATTTCTGACCGTTCTCAGCATCATTGCCACCCCACGAGGCGAAATCTTCTTTGGAGCACCGGGCCGAGGTCTGATTGTCATGTTATACTCTTTAAACTTTCTGATAATTGCACCAATAGTTGTTACTTTCACATCCAACACCTTACTAATCTTTTTGTAGCCCATTCCAGCTTTGTGAAGGTCAACAATTCTGACTCCTGTGACAGCTCTTTGGTTTTACCCATGTTGGAGACTTGAAATCTGTGTGATCTGTCTGATTCTGTGGACAGGTTTTTTTCACACAAGTGATTAGTGAGAACGGGTGGCTTCAGGTCAGGTAACAAGTTGATTGGGAGTGTCTAACTGGTCTGTAAAAGCCAGAACTGCTAATGAATACTAAGGGATCAAATACTTATTTCACTCCATGAAATACAAATCAATTTATATTCCTTAGATTTATTTTCTGGATTTTCTTTTTAATATTCTGTCTCTCCATGTAAGAATACATCTACCATTAAAGTATAGAATGATCATGTCTTTATTAGTGGGCCAACGAAGAAAATCAGCAAGGGATCTATATATATATATAACCTACAGACAACAAAATTCACAACATATATATGACCTACAGACACACACACACACACACATATATATATATACACACACACACACACATATATATATATATACACAGTGGGGAAAATAAGTATTTAGTCAGTCACCAATTGTGCAAGTTCGTCGTCACCACAGTGGAGTTTGGAGTGTGACTGTTTGAGGTTGTGGGCAGGTGTCTTTTATACTGTTAACGACTTCAAACAGGTGACATTAATACAGGTAATGAGTGGGGGAAAGAGGAGCCTCTTAAAAACGAAGTTACAGGTCTGTGACAGCCAGAAATCTTGCTTGTTTGTAGGTGACCAAATACTTATTTTCCACCATTATTTGCAAAGAAATTCTTTAAAAGTCAGACAAAATGATTTTCTCAATTTTTTTTTCACATTTTGTCTCTCATAGTTGAGGTCTACCTATGATGTCAATTACCGGCCTCTCTCATCTTTTTAAGTGGGAGAACTTGCACAATTGGTGACTCACTAAATACTTATTTTCCCCACTGATATATATATATATATATATATATATATATATATATATATATTAGGGGTGGGCATAGATAAATTTTTTTAATCTAGATTAATCTCACTGAAATCTTGAAATTAATCTAGATTAATCTAGATTAATCTATATTAAAATGGCTCATATGTGTGCTACCCAAGTAATGACTAAAAGTCAGTTTTTGAGATAGGGTTTCTTAATACAGAGGGTGCATTAGACCAGGGGCTCATCTCCTGTTTCCAAAATGCATCAATGACTGCTTGAGGAAGCTGTTCTACTTTGATACTTGAAGAAAAAAAAACATGCTCAATAAAATGTAGGCTACTCGTGTTCAACGGTTTATTCAGTTAAAAATGAATTTGTAAGCCTACATACTGTACATTAAAAGGGGTTGATAACATGTTTATTCAGCTAAACATGATATTTGAAATGTAAGCCAACATTTAGTCATTTAATTTGCAACATTTCACTTTCTCCATTATAATGTAATTTACTACAATACAATAATATTTAGACATGTTGCATCAGTATGGCTAGATAGGTGACAGATGTGTGTAGCATGTATGAGATACGAGATATACTATCGTCCTCACCAGCGGGTGAGCTACAGGACCAGTTCTAGGATCGTAGAGTGGTAAAACTCAGAACACCAAGATGATAAATAAATGGCTTCAATAAGTGAGCTTCAATTTTGTATTGAAAAGGAACTGACAGCAACAATGACAATTGATGCAACAGATGACTAATTGAGTTAGCCCAACCTTTGTCCTGCAGAGTAAAACTCCTTCCAGTTACCCACTCAAATTAAGACTCTTATCAATTTAGATTAACATATATATTACCTGCTTTATCTCTTATTAATGTCCTTTCATCTAGCTTTCATTAAGTTGCCTCCTTATGTTAGTTGGACTAAAATCCTATGTTTACTTAAAATTATTTATCTAATTAAATAGTGTATTTTGGCTGTCTATCGGTTTAGTGGGTATGGGTAAATTAGGCTACCTCTCAAAAGTGACTGGCTATTAATAGCATACTCTTAAAGCAACCGTATACTAGGTACTTTACATCAACATATGAAAATTCCCCTTGAAAGAAAAAAAATAGTTCACAATGTTTCCATCACATAACCCTTGTGCAACAATCTACAAGTAATACTCTTCCAGGGCTTCCTCACGAGTAGGCTACTCCACCTCAATCAAATTACAACACAATTCACAGTTGAATATGTGCAATGTCTTCTGTGACAATTTCTTTTCTCCCACTGATTAAGAACCCATTAAAATAACAGAGGGTCAAAATTGTAGTCCTTGTGTCAAGAGTCAATTGGAAAAAAAAATATGGAGAATAACTGTCCTTTTCCAAAAAACAGCAAAAATAGGAAAAAAAAAACTGGATACTCCTTGGAGACGAATATCTCAATAAATGATCCAAAATCAAGAAAAATCTCTTCTCCTACCGTGTTGAAGGAATAGGAATGCTAGAACAATACATTCATGAATCACTCTTGGGTTGGCTCGCCATCCACGGTCCACATGGTGCAGCTGCAGCCACAAACTACACTCGGAGGCCCGTGGAAACTGAATAAATCGCACAACAGAAAACCTGGCCAACTTCTCGGGTTTCAGAATATTCTGTCTGCAGTGTCAGGATTTTAAGGTTTCAGTTAGAACGAACCTACAGTATGCTCTAACTGTTGCCTTGTTTCCAGTGCTGTCTAATTTCAGAATATCTCTTGCTATCTGCTTTTCTCTCTCGCTATCCGCGTCTTCCTCTTGCCATCTGCGTCTTTCTCCCGCTATCTGTGTCTTTTCTCCCGCTCGTGCTTTGCGCGCGCACACTCGGTGCAACTCTATTAACTACGCATGGATTCTCTTAAAGGGGCAAGCACCTTAAAATATGCCACTAATTAATATCTACAATCTAAATTGATCTAATAATTATAATGATATGGGTAAAAGAATGGGGTTTCTCCTTAGTTATAACTAAGCCATATTCAGTATCAATGAATATTTACAACCTTGGAGATATATATTTATATACACCTGGGTTACATGTGGGTTTAATGTATTTAAAAATTTGTCTTTCTTTTGTAAATGGTCTCTGAGATACTGAAGGAAATACATAAAGTGTTGCAACTGTCCCCACTCTCCCCTACATTTAACCTCACGGACGCACTTTTTCAAAAGCCGGTTTTGGTCCTCTGCAGTTTTAACGGTTAAAAAGAAATATTTAAATAGCGACGAATCTAGCGCTAGGACCATGCAGAAAACCACCGCTCCGAGCTCCGATCCGGTAACACTTTACATTCCTAAAAATGAATTTTCCATGAAGCAAACCTGGCGACTTCGTGGCCGCATCCATGTAAACACACGAACGATTTGTAATTCACAGGTTTGAAAACTCGTTCTCTCCCCTACTGTGCAATTTGGTTAGGAATACAGACGAGCTAAACTATCAAGTTGAAAGTCATCATAGTTTGCTTACCCATTTTGACCCAGTTCCCAACCCAACTTTAAGAATAGATTAACGGCGATCATTTTTATATCGCCCGATAAGATTATCAAATTAACGAACGATATATATATATCCATCCATTATCTGAACCGCTTAATCCTGCTAGTCGGGGTCACGGGGGGGCTGGAGCCAATTCCAACATCTCCGGGCGAAGGCAGGGTACACAATGGGCAGGTCGCCAGTCCACCGCATGGCCAACACACACGCATGCACGCACGCACTCACACCTACGGGCAATTTAGCATGATCAAACAACCTAATACGCATGTCTTTGGACTGTGGGAGGAAACCGGAGTACCCGGAGGAAACCCACGCAGGCACAGGGAGAACATGCAAACTCCACACAGAGCAGCCCAGACCACCACACCACCGTGCCGCCCTCTATATATGTGTGTGTGTGTGTGTGTGTGTGTGTGTGTGTGTTCTGAATTTTGTTGTCTGTAGGTGTAGGTCATATACACTACCGTTCAAAAGTTTGGGGTCACTTAGAAATGTTCTTATGTTTGAAAGAAAAGCAGTTTTTTTTTCAATTTAGCTAACATTAAATGCATCAAAAATACACTCTATACATTATTAATGTGGTAAATGACTATTCTAGCTGTAAACATTTGGTTTTTAATGCAATATCTACATAGATGTATGGAGACCCATTTCCAACAACCATCACTCCAGTGTTCTAATGGTACATTGTGTTTGCTAACTCTGTAAGGAGGCTATTGGATATTTAGAAAACCCTTGAACACCCTTGTGCAAGTAGGTTAGCACAGCTGAAAACAGTTTTGCTGATTAGAGAAGCTATCCCTTGTGAAAAAGTCGTATATTTAAATATAATAATAGTATACTTGAACTATATGCGGAATAATTAAAGTACACTTTTACTTCTTATACTTACAATTTTACCTACTTAATTAGTCTTTCAGTATACTTTGAAAAAGTATACTTTATTTGGCTGTGCTACTTTTGTACTGGCTATGTACTTAATAAAAATATACTTAGTATTAAACTGTGCTTTTTTATGATAAACTTATAATTTTACTAAATGTGTCCTATGAGCCTATATTTTTGCAATATAACTTATAGATACTTTCACTGAAGTACAGTACAATAAGTATTTACAATTTCAAATGAATATTCCATGACAAACGTTGTGTGACGGTGGGTGCGGCGTGAAGGACGAGACACTGAGTCCTTCCTTGTAGCAACAGACGTCACGTTAATAAACAGATATTGCGCAATAGCGCACGGAAAACAGAAAACACTAACACAGCAACGTGTAGACTGTAGACAACGACGAGCACAGGACACTGCGCGAGCGCACATTAAATAGACAGACCACATTAGCCCCATGTGATTACGAGACGATTCACAGGTGAGACACATTATTCACACAACAAAGCTATCACCACGGAGTTCCGAAAACGCAGACAGAGCACGTGGACAACGTTTACACACGCCCAAAAGGGAGGGGCCGGGGTCCTCAACGTGACACGTTGTGATAATAGAATTTAACATCTTTAACAAAATGCAATTTATAACAAATGATTCGGAATTGTGAAAGCATATGTGTGAACTCATTTTTAATACAACAAATACATATACATTAATATAAAAATAAAATTGAAAACTCAAAAGTACACTATAAGGTCAAAAGTATGACAACTATTCCTATTCTAATGGAAGTATATTACTTGGTCAGTATTTCTTTTCTTAAGACGCTTTCTTGGAGTTGGACAGTCTTCTTCTAGATATGCCTTATATTGACCCCTTTTTTAGCCATCCTGAAATTAAAAAAACAAAACAAACAAAAAAAAAACATGCAATTTTACAATTAATTGCTTGTTTGTAATTCTTTCTTTTCCTATTTGAGATTTGTAACAACACAAACTATATACTTCAGAAAGATATACCAATAGGGATCATGACTGACATATATTCATTATGTTCTCTCTGCTTCTGTGTCTCTAACACATACACTCACATGACCCCCCCCCCCCACACACACACACACACACAAACAAACAAACACACACACACACATGAAGGGATCTACATATTATTGGTCTTTGTATAACTGTATCGGAAAAATAGGCTATGACCTTTCAATTCTTGTATGAAAAAAAGACAATATAATTATCATTTGAATTAAAACGGTTACAAAATAATATCTAAATGATCAAAACAAGTCTATATATAGGCTTCCATGTGTAGTTCCATATGTAGTTGTTTACACTATATTATCTTCATATTCATTTTACTGCTGGAAAATGAACTTACCTGTTAAGCGCTGTGCAGACTGAATGCAGGAATAGCGCCAGAGAACTGTTTAAATTTAGTGCCAAAAATCAGCCAATCAGGTTCAGCCTCAGTGTTTGTGGAACTTGGGAAGTTTGTCCAGTGCTGCAACTCAACCGTTAGCACTTCAGTAATGCTCGGAAAATTCACGTTATTTTATTTTCTGGACAAGTCTGTGGAGGTTGAGAGCTCAGATATAATAGTGAAATCGAACACCCCACTGTCTCAGGTCACTGCTTGCCCAGATTTAACCAGTGAGGATGGCTGGATAGAGGTAAAATGGCCCATCAGAAAAGGAAGGAGGAAGACTGAAACACATGCCGCAAAAATACTGATGTTTGGAGGTAAGTGTAGCTAAATGATGGTGTGATTACTTTGTGTAGTATTTGTCGTTATACATTTGGAATCATGCCTGCAGTCTATGGGGTTAGCCAACTAACGCTAGCTGGGTGAACAAATTGAGTTAGCTAGCTAGCTGGCTAGTTAAAACATGCCAGCTAACTCGCTAAGCTCGCTAGCGTTAGCTAATTACATCTAAAACTGCACTGCTTTCTGTAGCACACTGCCACCAGTAACATTAGTCTAAAATGTAAGAACAAATTAGAATATTTTTGCTGTGTGGTAAAGCATGCACCATGGCATTTCCATTACCTGTTTAAATAACTTTAATCCCAGAACATATTTGAAAAATAATATAAACTCTGAATTTCTTGTTTTAGACTATCAGAAGGTGCTTATTGAAAAGAGAAACCGATTCATCAGAGGTGAAGACATTTGGACAGAGGCTGTAGGAATGTTTAAAAGAAAAAAAGTTTCTGTCTGCAGAAACCAGCATAAAAACTGGCATACCCAAAAAGGTTTGTAATTTTTTATTATTTTATTTTTATTTGTTTTATACTTAAACCAGTTTGTTAAGAGTGTTTTGACCTATTCATAACTCACAAAGTACTGCTTAACTTGAAGCATTTAACCTTAAAACTATAGATGCTGCCAAATGTCCTTTAAATAGTCATTCTGATTTACTATTGAAACTGTTTCTAATTTTCCAAACCAGGTATATAATAAAAATCATCAGCAATATAAGACACAATTTTGTGTGTTTCTCTATATCAATTGAGCTTAGCAGTTTACAAAGAACTTTAAGAATGGCAATGTTGCGCCGGGTTCCCAAAGGCCTTCTTGGTCTCTAAACTTACAAACAAGTTTTAAGTCATTCTTTGTTGACTCCGCCTCACCATCTGCATTGGAAAGACATCACAGGTCGAAAAACTGAACCACTGATTCACGTACATTTAACCATTAATTTCATTAGGTTGTGATGCTGCCCACTGCACCATTCTAACCACATAAATCAAGTTGCTGTTTACCTAAAAGTATGACTTTTTCAAAACATAAATATTGATTGTCATGACATTTTACTCATTTTCAAAAAACATAGTTTCAGTCTATCAGTAACAGCTTAATTGTTCAAAATCTTAACCTGTACTTGCCATTATATATACAGCTTAATTAACGGTTGTGCAAAATGTGGCAATGCAAATTTCTGTAAACTTTTTGCCTGTCATACCTTGGTTACAGAAGGACAGTGATTCAGACAGTGATGTGGAGATTATGAGGCCACAGAAAAAGTCAAAACCCTGCACAGTGGAACTTGATGAGGAGACTGTTCACGCACCTAAAGGTTGCACAAACACTGTCCTGCTTAGTGACTTTGTCACTTACCTAAATATTTGTTCCTTAAATATATTTACATTATTCTCCCCAGAACTTCCGTCATTCATTTAAACAGTGAGGCAGTACTTGGAAAAGTTAGGCCAATCAGATGCAAGGTGCAGTTCCAACACAACGGTGGATGAGGCCCAGCCAAGTTCCAGCAAACTGCAATCCCCTGATGTGGTAAAACATTGATCTTTCTTGGCTTTGCTCATGGTGAATTTTGTGTGCTTTGCAAAGGGCCAGTGTGGCTGCTGGATTTTAGTCCAACCAGGCCAGACAACACCTTATATCACTAGTTTAATTAGCTGGTCTTAGTTAACTGATTGTGTGACCTGTTTGGTTAGAAAAGGATAAAAAACAGCCACACTGGCCCTATGTGAATAAGATTGCCCACCCCTGATTTAAGGTTTTCTGTTTCAGGTTGTGCTTCCCAGTTCAACTGTTAAAGTTTTGAAGAAACACGCATGTCAGTTTATGCGCAAGAATTGGCCGTCCTGGTGTTTGGAAAGGAAATACTTGCAAAGTCTTCAATTACAGGGAAGCACAGCAATGTCTTTAAAGATCTTCCTGAAAAGGCCCAGCTTGCTCCAGAGAAGGTCAATGCACTTATTGGTAAGTTAATTTTACAATATTTTTTTACAAAGACTTTTATACTTAATCTGTTAATTTTTTCTTACTTAATTTGGGGCAGAATGAGCAATTCATTATGTAAACAGAATTTTTGCCAGATACTTGTTGAAGACTTTAAAAAGTATCTGGTGCAGGTAACTTTTTAAAGGACATTTAGCCAAATATGAGCCTAGGTGTGTTATGTAAACCTTTTGATCTTGTGGTTATGTAAGAAAACCCTGTGAGACAAATCTTTTTTTTTTCTACGAATGAAATTGAGTTTGTTGTAACTTTTCTGCCCCAGAAAAAATGTTCAAGGTGATTGTATGTAAACCTCTGAAGCGACTGTATATTGTAGGGATCACTTTTTTTTTAAAAACAAATCTGTGTATTAGAATTTATAATAGTCTAGGACTGTAATTTTGCCTTTGAAAATTGTCATTGTCCTGATTAGGCTTGTCACGATACTAAGAATTACAACTTCGATACGATACTTAAAAAAATATTGAAATTCGATACCATTTTCGATACCAAAGTCAGATACGGTGCTAATTTCCGTTTTAAAGCCTTTTTATTTTTTTTTATAAACAAACAAATGAATGTTGCTTTGTGTTTGAAAATGCTTGAAATTGTAACTTCATTTCACAACAAATATCTGTCTGACTGAACAGTTCTTTTGTATTACAAATACGAGCATCTTGTAATTCCAGGATGAAACATGAGAGAACGTGAAGACGTTACGATTGGGCGTTTTGAAAATAAACAACCATTAAATAATGTGATAAAAAAGCGAATAATTTCGAGTATATGTATAAATATTTAACTTATCCCAACAAACATGCGACATCAGAAAAACGTTAAAATCAAGTCTGTATCACGTCGGTCAGTCCAGACCCATTTTTGCATGTCTGGTGGACGTTCAAAACTGGTTCAAAATCTGACAGTGTGACTAGGACCTTAACCTTTTAACTTAACATGAACGTCTATGACGAGTTTTCTATCTGAACGTCTGACTAGGACCTTTATTGGATGTCAGGACGTGCAAAAACTGCAACTGAATGGCAGACGTTTAAAAAAGACGTCGCTAAAACTTTCATTCTGGCTTTTCAGTGGACGTCTTTTGAACGTCTGACAAAGTGTCTTTGCTCGTGCTGGGAAATATTGAAATGGACCTTGAAAGTGACATACAAGTGTTTGAATTCCACAAGGTGTATGAACCCTGCAAACATGACTTTGTTCATCGCGCTGAAGCGCGGCGCACGCGAGGTCGTGCACCTCTCGAATTTTGTAACTTCGCGCGCCGCGCCTCAGCGCAATGAACAAAGTCATGTTTGCAGGGTTCAATTCAAGCGCTTGTACCAATATTTCCCAGCACGTTAAACTTAATTAAGTTAAATATTTATACATATACTCAAAATGATTAGAAATATTGCGCTTTTAATCACATTATTTAATGGTTGTTTATTTTCAAAAAGCCCAAACTTAATGTCTTCACGTTATCTCATGTTTCATCCTGGAATTACACAAGAAAACTGTTCAGTCAGACAGATAATTGTTGTGAAACGAAGTAGTTACAATTTCAACATTTTCAAGTACTTTAGCCTAAATTGCAGCACTTTTCAAACCTGAAAAACAAAGCAGCATTAAAATTCGTCAGGTAAGTGTTCATTCCCCTGTTTTGAGGGGTGTTTCTTTTATACTACCACATATAGTTTCGGACAACACTGCAAAGCGGAAAGTATAAACGCCTCCACCGCTCGCAGAGGTTCGCGCGGAGTCGAGCGCTATGGTCACTCAACCAGGCTTTAGCGCCCTTCGTTGAAATGTTCCAAAAGCACCGCTTGCAAACGGGCTTGTTCATGTCCTTCGGTTTTCCATCTGTATCTGCTTCGAATCCAACAGCACTGCGTTTGCTTTAGCTGCCATATTAGCATTACAAACCGTCCTGTGCATTACGGCAGCTTGGGTGGGACAAACGAAAGCGCATTTTATGTAAAGAGAATCGATACTTAAGGGAAATGAGTATTGTACCGTTTCAGAATGTTCAGTATCGATACGTATCGATATATTGTTTTTTTTTACAACACTAGTCCTGATATATAGATGCAACATTTTTATACATTTTCAGTTTTAGAAAATAATAATATCTAACTAGTCTAATAGCTAACAAGATCAAGCTAAACATAAAAATGAGCTGTTTGCTTATTTTGAGCTATGACATCCAACATGTTAGATTATGTAGTGATGTCGGATGTGAGTTAACATGGACTGCCTGCTCATCTGTCTGATCTTACATTGTATACATTTTGTGTTGCACCACATAGTGTGCATTATTAGCATATTTTTAAATTCTTAAACTTGGGATGGCTAAACCTAATTCTAGAGTGTTAAAGTAGTGACTGTGACTTTCTTCCCACAGATTGTGTGATAGGACAGTTTCCAGGAACTACAGTCCAAGATGTTAAAAACATCTTAAGGCGAAAGTGCAATAATGAGAGTTACAACAGAAAGAAGGCTGTGCAAGTGTGAAGGGTTACTCTACAAGGACAACAATATAATGGTTACATATTTAAATATGTTCTGTTCTGGTTTTCTGTGTTTCACAATAATGTTTTAAGAATTGTGTGGAACACTAAAAATAACACATCCTAGATCTCAATTAATAAAAATCTTTTGAAATCAGTTGAAAATCTCTCATTTCTACCTGTTGTCTGTTCCATTTGCACAAGAGCAGTTGAAATTGATTCACAATCAGTGTTGCTTCCTATCTGTGGATGACTTGGAGTTACATTGTGTTGTTTAAGTGTTCCCTTTATTTTTTTGAGCAGTGTGTATGTATGTATGTGTGTGTATATAGACGGTAAATAGATTATCTGAATTTTGATTTTGGCAAAAGTAAAAAAGAAATGTTTAAATAAAGTGTTCTGCATTCATTACACTCCTGTGTGTGTTTTATATCACAGTTGTGTTCGAAGGTTGCATATTGACATACAACTTTGTATGTGAGTTACAGTTTTTTACTGTTTTCCACTGTAATGTGAATCTGGCTCTTTACAATGTGTCATTAGGAATGCTCCAGAATAACTACACAATGTGTATTATAACAAAATTGGAATTCTATGACAGTAGAACAGTACTACAGTCAGCATTATAGAAGTATGTGTCTTATCTTACTGGAAGTGTACTAGAAGTTGATGACTTGTACTACATTACATTTAGTAGAATTAAATGATTTGTACTACAGTAAAGTATTAGGAGTACATTAATTATACCACAGTTAGTGTATTAGGAGTACATTAATTATACCACAGTTGGTGTATTAGAAGTACATTAATTATACCACAGTTAGTGTATTAGAAGTATATTACTTATCCCACCTAAAGTGTACTAGAATTACATAAATCACACTAAAGTAAGTGTATTAGAAGTACCTGACTTATCCTACAGAAAGTATACTAAGAGTACATTACTTGTACTAATAATAGTGTAATAGAAGTGCATGACATCCTACAGAAAGTGTATGTCAATTATACTGCAGTATATTAGGATTACATTACCTATACTAAAGTAAGTATATCACAAGATTAATTTAATCACACTTAATGTTTTTAATTTTCTGTTGGACAGCTCACACAAATATACTTAAATTATATTAAATAGTGGCGAAAATAACATATGACTAGTATATTTAGTATACACTTAGTGCAGATTTATATCACTTTAATTACAAATAAGTGTGACGGGCAGGTGTGAGCAACAAAAAGGAAGCGATCACGCCAAGTCTCAGGGAAAAAGGGTGGTTTAATATAAAGTGTGCAAACCTAAAACCCGTGCAATAGATCCAAATTAAGGATATAATGACCAGCGGTCAACTGGTACAAAGACAAGACATATATAGGCAAACAAACGACCCTCAGGTGAGACGGATCACGGGCTCCGCCCACCTGAGGGACGCACATGACGTCACCAGACAATAACAACAACAGCCGCTGTGGACAGAGACGGCCGGTAGGGGGCCGCCTCACTGGCAGAGACAGGCAGGAACACACCTCCTGCAGTCCGGGAGCTGAAACATAAAACACAAAACATTACTCAACTCGCCTCCCCGGGCGGGACCCTGGACCGACCGGGCCGTTAACACAAAACCACGCCCCAGTCGGTCACAGGGCCCTCACGCCCTAACCGGCATTCAGCTGGTAAGCCCCATGGGTGTGGGGACGAGGGGCTACGGCTCCTCTCTCGTCCCTCGTGTGTGTGTGGGTGTGCAGGCTACCTCTCCAAGGCGTAGCTACTTCACCTCCTGGACCTACCTCCTCCCAGAGCTGACCCCTGCCTTCTGCTAGGGGTCACCCCAGCCTCCTGGGGAGCCAACCCCTCCCGGGGCCTCTCATCTCAAGGTGGACTCCTCTACCCAACCCAGGAGCGCCAGAGACCGAGGCCCAGAGCACCCCCGACGCGGGCTAGGGAGCAGCCCCAAGGGCCTCCTGGTCACCCCGGGCAGGAGGGAGGAAATCCATCCCCAGCAGGAGCTTTTCAGACCGGAGCCCCATGGTCCCCAAACATCCGGGGGCCCCAGCCCTCTAGGGAGGGGCTCTTCATGACCGGGCTCCGGTCACCCCACAACACAAGGGGGCTCCTGCCAGGTGGAGACCCCCACAAGGTCCAGGAACACTGCCAAGGAGAAGCACCTGCACAAAGAACACAACCTCACACACACACACACACACACACACACACACACATATACAAACACAAAACACAAACGCGCCCTACCCTATTCAGGGCCTCCCTTGGGAGAGACGCCCTCCATGCCACACCCCACGGCACGGGACCACAGCCGGTCCCCCCCCCCCCCCAAACACACATTTAAGGGGAGGAGCATGCGTGGAATTACATTAAACATTAGACAACACGCTAGGACAAAACACACACGCAAATACTAGACAAACAAAAAACGGTGTACAAACAGTAAACGAACGGGTTCAAAACGTGCGTGCTCTACATAAACACAATAGTGACGCGCCGCTCAGAGTCGCAGTCGCTCCCCACATTAAACACAAGACACACGGGGAGCGAGGCGACCGTGACGAGCGGCGACCGCGTCACACACATTAAACACTAAACACATAACGACGCGCAAGCACACTGATCCTCCAGTCCGTTACCCGTACACACTTGTCACACACACACACACACACACGAGAGTTTTCCCAGGCAGACACCCTGGTCCTCACCGGCCACACACAAACAAACGCACGGCGGAACTCTCTCAACACACAACGGACACGAAGGGCTTTCCCAGGGCAGACTGCCCTGGTCCTCGCCGTGCTACACACATACACACACACACACAAAACACAAAAGCACGGCGGAGCTCTTCAAACAAAACACCACGTAGACAAACACTTACCACGAGACATGACCACGAACGAAGGAGAAAGAAAAAGAGACTCGGCGGCTTCCGAAGGGTGGCTGGTCATTCTGTGACGGGCAGGTGTGAGCAACAAAAAGGAAGCGATCACGCCAAGTCTCAGGGAAAAAGGGTGGTTTAATATAAAGTGTGCAAACCTAAAACCCGTGCAATAGATCCAAATTAAGGATATAATGACCAGCGGTCAACTGGTACAAAGACAAGACATATATAGGCAAACAAACGACCCTCAGGTGAGACGGATCACGGGCTCTGCCCACCTGAGGGACGCACATGACGTCACCAGACAATAACAACAACAGCCGCTGTGGACAGAGACGGCCGGTAGGGGGCTGCCTCACCGTGACAATAAGTAGTAATTAAGTACAAATTAGTAGTTCCAAAATAGCACAACTTAAATACATATATATTTCAGCATAATTTTAGTATACTTTTTTTTCACAAGGGATAAAACTGACCTTCCTTTGAGCTAGTTGAGAATCTGGAGCATTACAATTGTTGGTTCGATTAAACTCACAAAATGGCCAGAAAAAAACAACTTTCAATTGAAACTCGACAGTCTATTCTTGTTCTGAGAAATGAAGTCTATTCCATGCGAGACATTGCCAAGAAACTGAAGATTTCCTACAATGGTGTGTACAGT
Organism: Brachyhypopomus gauderio; assembly: GCF_052324685.1. NCBI lineage: Eukaryota > Metazoa > Chordata > Actinopteri > Gymnotiformes > Hypopomidae > Brachyhypopomus > Brachyhypopomus gauderio. The sequence continues at coordinate 1,388,714 of NW_027506870.1, forward strand.
GGTACCTCGAGATACAAGCTGCTCTATATACGAGCGATCCAAGATACGAGCACCGAGACGAGCAAAATTTCTGTTCGACACCCGAGTGCACGCTCGAGATATGAGCATGAACCACTAGGTGGCAGTACAGTACTATATGGAAAAAAAAATCATTAATCAGCTCAGACACACTCAAACGCTTTTCTTTCTCTCCCTCCCCCACAACCTTAGGTTCAAAAACACAAACATACCTGTATGTGTGGAGATGACGTCATTTAGCGCATTCTAGCAGCCAATAGCGTTTTTTTAATTCTTGAGGTGTTGGTAAGGTCGACACCTGTACCCGGTCATCACAGCCATTCGCACGTGTGCTTTGCAACGAGTAACAGTACGTACGGTGTATACAGTACAGTATTTCAATACTACAAACGTTTTTTTTTTTTGCATTATGGCTCCAAAGAAAGGCTCTAGTAGTGGAAAGTCCAGTGAGAAGAGAATGATAACTACAGAAACTAAGCAGGAGATTATTCACCTGCATGAGAAAGGCACTCGTGTAGCCGAACTCACTACCGAAGTCTAGGTGACCCCAAACTTTTGAACGGTAGTGTAACTAAAATTGTAATTCTTAATATTTCCAGAAGTAACTAACTGAATTACATATTTTCTCATTGAATTAGTTACACTTTTTTGTTATTAAATTACGTAATGTTGTTACATGTAATTCGTTACTCCCCAACACTGCTGTTCACCTATGTACCTGTCCACCTGTGTAGCCGTCTTCCTGCATACTTGTTCACTTGTGTACTTAATTACTTGATTACAAGGGAATTAAATGTCAGTTGTGCAGCCTATTATTTATTTATGTGGCTTCTGTATTTACAAGTATAAACACACAGGCTAATGACCAAGCAGGTATTGTGACGCTCGATATAGGAGGCACGACGAACGTCAAACTGTGCAACGTATAACATTTATTGATTTAACAAACACGTGAAGCTCCGTGCGGAGTGCAAACGGAACACACACCTCTCACATAGGCACGAAACTTTAGACAAAGACGAGCACAAGACACTGCGCGAACGCACATTATATAGGTGATTAACACAGACCCTCGTGATCTCGAGACAAGGCACAGGTGATACTACGAACACGCTCACGGACAACCCACACCCACGGAACTACTTATATGGACATAACAGCATGCAGACAACATAGCGGCACGCCCACAGGGAAGGGTCCGGGACTGTCACCGTAACAGGTATAGCAACACTGATTTATACTACACAACAGGATCCATCTGTGACTCATCATTGAATCAGCATGTGTGTGAAGATTCAATTAGATCCCAGATTGTGAATTCCCCACAGGATGACTGAGATTTAAGGCCTATGAAACTTTTCTATTAATAATGTAAATGTGTTCAGTAGAGCAGCAGCAGCTAATACTGAAACAGAGTTGGAGCACAGGGAGTGATGGAGTACAGGGAGTGATGGAGTACAGAGAGTGATGGAGTACAGAGAGTGATGGAGCACAGGGAGTGATGGAGTACAGAGAGTGATGGAGTACAGGGAGTGATGGAGTACAGGGAGTGATGGAGTACAGGGAGTGATGGAGTACAGAGAGTGATGGAGCACAGGGAGTGATGGAGTACAGAGAGTGATGGAGTACAGGGAGTGATGGAGTACAGAGAGTGATGGAGTACAGAGAGTGATGGAGTACAGGGAGTGATGGAGCACAGAGAGTGATGGAGCACAGGGAGTGATGGAGTACAGAGAGTGATGGAGTACAGGGAGTGATGGAGTACAGGGAGTGATGGAGCACAGGGAGTGATGGAGCACAGGACACAGATATTCATAATGTATGCTCTCTTTTTAATGTTATATAAAATTATTAGTGCTGTCAATTCCAGGTGCCGCTATTAAAAGTCCTCACCAGGATTTTGCTCAGGCTTCCTGGATTGTGTTGATTCCACTAATGTTACCTGGATTGCTAATTAGAAAATCTAGCAAGCTTGAGCAAAATCCAGGTGAGAATTTTTAATCGCTGCACCTGGAATTGACAGCACTAAAAATTATCCTGTTTGTCAAGAATTGTTTCTCTGACATAACCAGAGGCGGACAAAGTACTCAATTTCATTACTTGAGTCAAAGTACAGATACCACTGGTCAAATGCTACTCCAATACAAGTGAAAGTTGCATGTTCAAAATCTTACTTAAGTGAAAGTACTGAAGTACTTGCTTTTAAAAATACTTAAGTATTAAAGTACACCTTCCTTCACATTTGTAAAAACGTTATAGTTTAAAAGTATTATACAACCTACCAAATCCATTTTGGGCATAATAATCATACAGTCTTTGATAATAATCCATAAGGCATATTCCAATGATGTACATCATTCAGGTAGTGGTAGCAGAAAAGTTTTAACCTACGTTTTAGTTTAAGGAACAAAAACATTTTCTAAAACCATAATTCACTGATTAGCCTAGCCTAACCTGTTTAAGCAAATTATGTCACCATATTAAAAGTCAATAATAAAATGACGGTTTTCTCTCTTTGCTAGTTAGGTATTCAGTCATCCAATACAACATTATGCTACAGTCAATATTAACAAAGACAAAGTAAAATTAGCAATGCGGCATCTTGGTAGTCTAACCTTGCCACAACCTTTTGCAGTATGGCTAAAGCCCGCCAACTCCATGCCACCCAACATGCTAGCAAACTCTTTTCAAACTAGAAATCACAGCCACATTAGAATTATTGACATTACACTGACATTAGAATGGAAACATTATTTGACAATATTCGATTAACCCACACGGTTTCCCTTATTGATGTTTCCGTAGTTTGCTTGCGTAGTTTTCCGTAGTATTACTTGCCAATATAATGTTAACATTATTTATAGTGATCCTAGCAGACCTAGCAGTGGAGTGAGCAGGCAAAGTCATTTCACTAGCCTTACTGCAAAGCTCCTCTGACTACATAGAAAATGGTCACTTAACAAAACATTTAGGCTGCATATAATATGCTTCCTCAGGTGGGACAGTGAATTTTTGTATGCAGTGATAGCCTATAGTTTGTTTTTGGCAAACAAAGCATGCATTTAAAACGATAGGAATGATTTATCCGTTCAGAAAACTGAACATTTTGTCGAGATACGGCCATGGGTGCAAGTACTCGAAAAAGCATGCCAGGGTTGCCAGCGTGAGACACACGCATTTGACCGTTTTCACACACTCTCACGCCACACTTCCGATATCTCACGCCGAAAAAAAATCTAGTTTATTTACCTCTGATCTATATCTATCAACCACCGGCGATCGCGATATAATACTTAATTTGTGTCCATTTTTCACCGCCCCGGTAACGTTCACCACCCCGCTCAACAACTTACGTTCGCCACCCCCCCCGATCAACAATTTACACTCGCCACCAAGTCCAGGTTCAAATCTCCCTCCAAGCAATCTTGAAAAGTTGGTAACCCTGGCATGCTCCATCACCGCCGTCTCCGTTCATGTTGCTTGTTATTTAGGAAAAGAACGACTAGCGACACCGAACTTGATTTTACACCTCACAGACACATCCTTGATTGCTGATAGGCTGTCACCTGTGAAAATACTATCGGGGGAGGGAGAGTTGTGTGTGGAAGTAACGAGTAACGAGAGCTGGACAGAAATGTAGTGGAGTGATAAGTACTGTATTTGTTATTCAACTATAGTGAAGTGAAAGTCATAAGTATTTTAAAAAAAAATCAACTTAAGTAAAGTACAAATACTCAAGAACTGTACTTAAGTACAGAACTTAAGTAAATGTACTTCGTTACTGCCCACCTCTGGACATAACATAAATAAATCTAAACAATGAAATATTTTGTTTATATATGTAATGTGGTAGGGGAGCTTATACTGTTGCTGAATATAATGTGCTTAACAGATTCAGTAGTGCCATCTAGTGGGAACCCTGAACTCTTGCAGCAGTGTGACCTAGAGATGTGCAATAAACACACAAGTGTTTACACTGGTGGTCAATAGTCGTTCTGCATTCATTTCGATTGATTGATTGATTGAATTCTTTATTGTCATTGCTTAAAACAACGAAATTGAAGTACTTCTCCTTTAAAGTGCAAAGTGCAACTACAATTAACTCAAATACCAGGACACAACAATTATGGACATACACATATATCAACAATAACCCACATTACATCAAACTGCATACATTTACATTGCATTGTTGAGTGCAAGTATGGCTCTGGGGTAAAAGTTATTTCTGAGTCTGTGTGTTCTGGTCCTTAGAGTCCGATACCATCTGCCTGAGGGTAACAGCTCAAAAAGTGGATGACCAGGGTTGAATGAGTCCTTCAGAATGTTTTTGCCTTACTTAAGCAGCGAGAATGATACAAGTCCTCCAGGGAGGGGAGAGGACAACCAATGATCCTTTGGGCCGTAGTGATAACCCTCTGGAGCATTTTCCTCTCTACAGCAGTGCAGCTGAAAAACCAAACACACATACAGTATGTCAGGATGCTCTCTATTGAGCAACGATAGAAAGACACCAAGAGTTTCTGTGCAAGATGGTTTTTCCTGAGCACTCTCCCCCCCGATGAGCAGGGTCTGCATTGCTGTAGGTTTCCTCTTGAAGTCCACTGTCATCTCTTTTGTCTTGGATGTGTTCAAGATCAGGTTGTTTTCCTTACACCACACCACTAGCCGTTCCACCTCATCTCGGTATGCTGACTCATCATCCCCTGAGATGAGCCCTACCACAGTAATATCATCAGCAAACTTGATGATTCTGTTGCTGGAATGTACAGGGACGCAGTCATGAGTATAGAGACTGTATAGTAATGGGCTTAGTACACATCCCTGGGGAGAGCCGGTACTGAGGATGATAGCTGAGGAGATGGAAGAACCCACCCTCACCCTCTGGGAGCGGTTTGTCAATAAGTCCTTAATGCAGAGACATAGGGAGTGTGATATTCCCAGATGAGACAGTTTGAACACCAGTCTGTCAGGACGTATGGTATTAAAAGCTGAGCTAAAGTCAACAAAGAGTAGCCGTACATAGTCCCCCTGATGCTCCAGGTGTGACAGTGTCTCATGGAGAGCTGTGGCTATAGCATCCTCTGTTGACCTATTAGCTCTGTAGGCAAACTGATGAGGATCTAACCTGGGAGGGAGACTGGAGATGATGTAGGTCCGGACCAGTTTCTCAAAACACAGGAGACAATAGAAGACAGTGCTACTGGACTATAGTCATTCATGCTGCTGATGTTAGTTTTCTTTGGAAGGGGGACAATCATGGAGGCCTTTAGACAATGTAGAACAGTGGTCTGCCTCAGGGACTGGTTGAAGATCCTAGTAAAGATCCCAGCCAGTTGAAAAGCACAGTCCCTTAGCACCTGTCCTGAGACACCGTCAGGTCCTGCGGACTTAACTGTTCTTAATGTGGTAGGGGCAGTTTTACTGAGAGGAGCATATGCTGGTGCAGGGACATGTGGTCTGACTGGCCCAGATGTGGCAGTGGCTTAGCCTTATATCCTAGCTTTATATTGGAATATACATTGTCCAGCGTATTTCCTCCTCTTGTAGCACATTTCTCATTCTCTAAATCAGCATGATAAAAATCTCCTGCCACGATATTAACTGCTTCAGGATACTTACGCTGTTGGCTACTAACAATGTCATGTAAGAGTCCCAGGGCCAAGCTGGCATTAGCATCTGGTGAAATTTATATCCCCGTTATTATCACAGCGTAAAATTCCCGCGGCAAATAAAAGGGCCTGCACCTGACAGTCACATACTCCAGGTCCGGAGAACAGTGGCTCCTTATAGTCCTAGAGTTAGTGCACTAGCTGATGTTCACATACATACACGCCCCCCCCCCCCACCTCTGCTTTTACAGGAGGCTTGGGTCCTATCCTGCCGATGTAGCATGCGACCTGCTAACTCGATAGCCGTTTCTGAGATCCCCGAGTGAAGCCAGGTTTCCGTGAAAAGCAGCACACAGCTGTCCCTCACAATGTTATTTGTTGTAATCTGGAGTCTCAGTTCATCAGTCTTGTTAGCAAGGGACCTTACATTAGCAAGAAAAATACTCTGCAGCGGTGGTTTATGTGGCCGCCTTCGTAGCCTCGCTAGTGCGCCGGCTCTGCAGCCTGGCTTCTGCCTCCTCTCCCGGCGACGCCGACGTTGCCTCCCCGTTGGAATGGTAATCCATGTAGAGGTAGGGTTCCGCGCAATGTCCTCCCGTATGTTATGAGAGCGAAGAAACTCGGCTGTAATAGTTCGTTCTCTGTTTAATCCTATCTCTAGAAGTCGGTGCCGGCTGTATGTGTTCCTTGCGCGGCAGGATGCTAATATAACGGACAGTAATACACAAACACACAACCACACTAAACACCTAAAGGGAGAGCACTGATCCGCTGCGTAAATACGCGCCGCCATCTTCATAAGTTCATAAGTTTGTAAGTTCATGTTGTACACACATGTGCAACTGTGTCATAATGTGCTGAGTGTCTCTCATCTTATTTGATCCATTCCATCTCTCAGTCTCTGAACCCCAGTTGCACTCATTGTATCTGTCAATCATGTTGATGTGGGTAATATCTTGTACACTTTTGTGTCTGTGCTCATGTTCTTATTGTCCACTTTATACTTCTCAAAGTAAGCAGGTAAACCTTGACCAGTATACAATTTACGTCAATATATGGTAAGTAAGCTTCACACTGGATAATGTTAATTCATTTTATATTGAAGAATAGTGTTTGATAATAGCTGCAGTTCATGAATAATTTCAAGCCTGCATTGTTTTTAACACCTTTAGGATTTGTGCTAATGTCTTTACTCTCAGTTTCCTCTAGATGGCAGCAGAGCTTTTGCCACAGATAATCTGATGTATAGTCACTGTTCCTATTCTACACTGTTCAGTATGTAGAGACTTTCCTATCACTCCAAAATGAGTTTGTTGGGCATCCTACTGTCACGTTGAGGACCCCGACTTAGACAACGACGAGCACAGGACACTGCGCGAGCGCACATTAAATAGACAAACCACATTAGACCCACGTGATCACGAGACGATTCACAGGTGAGACTTATAAATCACACGACAAAACCCTAACCACGTATATCCACTGACGCAGACAAAGCACGTGGACAACGTTGACACACGCCCAAAAGGGAGGGGCCGGGGTCCTCAATGTGACAGATATATTAATGTGAACATAGTATTAATAATAGAGACCTCGGTATTACAAACATTAAATCAAGACAAGTCAATAAAGTTATCCACAGAAAATGACCTTTTATTAAATGTATTTGTCATACTCAGGTAGTAAAGATGAATTTGCTTTGTCACCAGCTGCAATAGGAAGTGGCTAATGTCTCATCTTCCTGTGGTCTGACAGAAACAAATGTACAGATAAACAGTGAGAGAAACAGACCAGACACAGATGCAGACAGACCGAATCTTCAAAGACTTTAGCTTTAATCCTCAACTGATCTGGGAGTTGAAGTTGAAGTCAACAAACAAAGCTGATCTCAGGATGAAGATTCTCCTCATCTTCATCTTCTAACTGATCTCAGGTAAGAACAGACACTTCTGAAACAATTTGAATCATCAGCATCAAATGAAGGCTTTACAAAATTTTTAACAACCAAAAGGTTTGTTTCTTCCAAGATTCATAACAATATATGCTGACTATGGTGGTATTATAAAAACATGAGCTTGTAAAACCAGTGTTATTTTAAACAAAGTAATTTAATTAAGTTTATCAGTTTAATCAGCTTTTTTAGCTTATTAGATTATCATGAACAACATTCAGAAACAATTGGTTCTTACGTAGTTAAAACACTATTATATGAATCATGTACATGCATGTGCACAAGATGCCCAAATGACTCAGACAATCGATACGTCATCTATATCTTTCACTGAGGCTGAGAGAGGGGAGGAGGTGAGAGAACACACACACACACACACACACACACACACACACACACACACACTGTGGTACAACACAACACACACAGTGGTACAACACTCATTGATATCTGCTGTAGACCATCACACTGACATCTGTACATCACAACAGTTTTTTTTAAGAATTTAAGTTTCACGTTAAACTTTCATGTTTCAGTAGTCAAAGGAATATGACACAATAAATACGAACTATGTTGTGCTGTTCATTTATGAGGGAGAAATTGTGAAGATGCGTGTGCAGTGTGAACAAATTGGTTTCACATGTGAACCTATGAAAACGGCAAATAAATAGGTTGCCATTTATTTAAAGAAGAACATGCCACTAGCTACAAGGTTCCTAAACTTGTCCCAAAATTTGACTTGTTATGTATTTCCTACAAAGCTTTAATAAACATTTATATGTCACTTCCTGGGATGAATAAAACTGACTTAATATGGTCTCTCTCTCCCTCTTGAAAGAGGGAAGTCCTTTATTAATCGGATGAAGAAACAGCCCAGACAGAGACAGAGCTGTGGTGTGACTCCGGTATCTGTTTACAGTGGAGTTGGTCTGGATATCTGAACTCCTGAACTCAGAATGAAGGTCATCATTTTCACCCTCTACCTGATCTCAGGTAATGAAAAGCACTTCTACATCATCAACACTGTCAGTAAGAGGAAGTTATTTGTCTGAGTATATTTGCACAGGAAGGTTGTTACGGTCTGAATTCGCCTGCACAGCAGTGTTATACTTGTTATTACAAAAGTCACCACTGAGCTTTCACAAACATATTATGAGCTCACTCTGATGTTTGATATGTGTTTCAGTGACAGGAGAGTCCACCAATGAAGTGACAGCATATTCAGGAGGAGGAGTCAGGATCAAATGCAAATATCACAAAAGATATGAAACAAACAATAAATATTTCTGCAAGGGTGAAAGTACACCATGTGATATTCAAATTAAAACAGACATTAAAAACACATGGGTGCATGAAGGCAGATTCTCTCTGTATGATAACACCAGTGCTAAATTCTTCTGGGTGTTGATGAGAAACCTCACTGTGGAGGATACTGGAACCTACCAGTGTGCAGTGGATAAATTTCTACAGACAGACAAATACACAGCAGTGAAAGTGAAGGTAATAGCAGGTGAGTGTTCTCCTCTACTGCTCCTGTTCATCCTACTACCCCTTCCAGCATCATGTATTACTACTACAGGGAGGGTAACAGTACAAGCTCTCATACAGGACTCTTTATAACAGTGTGATGTCAACATGCTTTTAGCAGGGGGCGTGGCCTCTAAAGAAGTGACTGCATATGCAGGGGGAGGAGTCAACATCAAGTGCAAATATGAGGATGAATACAAAACCAAACTGAAATCTTTCTGTAAGATTGGAAATGATCATTGGTGTTTAGATCAAATAACAAACCCAAACACTGACTGGACTCATCAGCTCAGATCCTCAGTTCATGACAACAGAAGTGCAGGATTCTTCAGTGTGTTTATCAGAGAACTGAGTGTAAATGACTCTGGAACATACCAGTGTGGTGTTGCTGTGTCTGATCAACTACACACCTACACTGAAGTGAAGGTGAATGTACCAGAAGGTGAGTATCATGTAACATACATTCATCTACTAAACTGCTAAATCCAACTCCAGGTCATGGGAGGCGGAGCCTATTATAGCAGTACATGGTGCATCACAGGAACCAAACTTGGACAGGACATCAGGGCATAAACTAGATTATAGCCAAGGATTTCATCGAATTGTTTATAACTTGAAGTCATGTCCAGTGTGAACAGATTGGTTTCACATGTGAACCTATCAAACCAAATAAGCAAAATAAGTAAGTTGCCATTTTCAACCCCAGGACACTGGAGCAGTGAGACTGCTCTGTTGATCCGTAGCATTAAAGGATGCAAGTGTGAACCAGATCTGACCCGTCAACCCTAAATCAACCACAGTCATGTGAAGCAGAGCTAAATATGTGTGATATTTGTACTTTGTTAGCATTTATTAGCATATATTAACATTTATTAGCATAGTAAATGCCAGAATAACAGTACTAATAAATGCACATATTGATCTGAATGTATATGATTGACAGATCTGAACTATGGGAGGTCCATCAGTGAGACTGGCTATAGAGGAGGAACTGTGAACATCAGTTGCAAATACCCAGAATCCCAGAGGAGTGACCCCAAGTTTCTCTGCAAGATTGTGGGCACTGATGTTTGTGCTTATAAAATGTCAGTTAAAGAGAGTGGCAGATGGATAAATGAGGGATACATGTCTCTGTATGACGACAGAACAACTCTACTCTTCACTGTGACCATCAGAGAACTGACTGGTTCTGGTACATACTGGTGTGGAGCTGAATCAGACTGGGAATCTGATCATGGATACAAGGTTTATATCACACAGATCTACCTGACAGTGACTGGTGAGTACATAACATGATCAATGAATCTGTTATTTAAGATAGGGGTTTTCAACTGGTCTCAAACCGGGACCCACATTTTCTCATTGTCATTAAGACGCAACCCGTCTGCTATTGAAAATATGTCTATTCCTGACGGAAACAAAGTTGTAGATGTTTGTCTTGGTTGCCAGAAAAAAGAATTTCCATATTTTGGCACTTTTGCTAGTAATGTCTTAAAATTTTTGAAGAAAGAATTTCAAATCACTCCATAACTATCGTTTAACTTTTAAAATACAAACTCAAAAGAAAATGGTGGATATTTTTTTCCAATTACAAAAAATCCTCACCCATAAAAAATTATGCTGTTGTATCACCTGTCGCCACTGGACGACGCTGAAGTTGGTTACTCATTCGCAGCTTCCGATTCGTTTGGCTACTTATTCGCAGCTCTTTATTGGGCGGCTGAAGTTGGTTCTTTATTCAAAAAGGGTGAATGTGTAGTCATGGCCAAAAGTTTTGAGAATGACACAAATATTATATTTTTACATGATCTGCTGCCCTCTGGTTTTTATGTGTTTGTGAGATGTTTTTATCACATACAGAAATATAATTGCAATCATATTATGAGTAACAAAAACTTTTATTGACAGTTAGAATGAGTTAATGCAGCAAGTCATTATGTGCAGTGTTGACCCTTCTTCTTCAGGACCTCTGCAATTCTCTGTGGCATGCTCTCAATCAACTTCTGGACCAAATCCTGACTGATAGCAGTCCATTCTTGCACAATCAATGCTTGCATTTTGTCAGAATGTGTAGGTTTTTGTTTGTCCACCCCTCTCTTGATGATTGACCACAAGTTCTCAATGGGTTTAAGATCTGGGGAATTTCCAGGTCAGGTAGAGATGGCCCCCTCTGGCCACATTTTAACAGTCTTTGTTGATGTTTTCACACGTTTGATGAGTGGCACATACCTCGGGAGCAGGAACAATGAGAGGTGATCAGACTGCCCCAGGTGGGGGAGGGGTACAGCCTTGTATGCCTTTGCGATGTTTGTGTAGACCCAATCCAGGGTCTTGTCTCCTCTTGTAGGGCAAGAGACATACTGGTGAAATTTTGGCAGTACAGATCTCAGGTTGGAATGATTGAAGAGCACCGACGTTCAGTTACTGTGGAGTCTGTGCACCACAGTTTGTTTACATAGATGCACAGACCCCCCCCCCCCCCCCCCCTTACTGAAGTCCTCAGCCACTCTGTCCACTCTGAACATGCTGCGTCCGTCCAGGTCCACCGCGGTGTCGGGAATGTTGCCGTTCAGCCACGATTCCGTCACAATCATGATGTTACACTCCCTGATCCATCTCTGTGTAGTGGTCCATAGTCACAGCTCGTCCATTTTGCCCGCTAGAGCCCGGATGTTGGCGAGAAATAAGCTGGGAACCGCTGATTGGTGGGGGCTTAGCCTTAGCTTAGCACGTAGCCCCCCTCGCTTTCCCCGCGTTTTCGTTCTGCACGCTGGCGCCGGCTGCACTCAGCTGGGGGAGCAGGCTGCGTTGCCCACGGTACTGCTGAGATTTCCCGAGGGAGTTCTAGATGGTTCAAACTCTGTTGTTGCAGGTGAAACCAATGTCCAACAAGGCCTGCCGGCTGTAAGATATGTTTGCCTGGCAGTTTGTAATAAAAAAAGTTGAAACCAGTAGACTAATAACTACTAGAAAGCGAAATCTGGAGAGACACTGAGCTTCGCGTTGTGCACGCACCGCCATCTTGAGATCTATATCTCACTGACTGACTGGAGTGTGTTCTCCTCTCAAGCCACCACAGGATCACACACAGATTTGGACACATACACCTCTGCAGTCATGAGTTACATCAACTCATGTATAGACAACGTCACTTCTGTCAAACAACTGACAATCTTCCCTAATCAGAAACCCTGGATGAATGCGGAGGCTCGCCTACTGCTGAAAGCACGTGATGCTGCTTTCAGATCTAGTGATGCCGAAGCTTACAGCTCAGCCAGGGCAAACCTGAAAAAGGGGATCAGGAAAGCTAAATACACCTACAAACTGTCTGTTGAAGAGAACTTCTACAACTCTGACCTCTGCCTTCAGAGTTGTCATGCTTGAATGAGACTCTCATGTCTGTGTCTGTCTTGTATCTGTCTTTGTCCTATTTATATATATTTATGTTTTTGTAATAAATTAATCATATAACCACGTCTGAGTCCTCATCTATTTCCAGAAAATTTCCACGACAAAGGGTATCCAGGCTATCACTGACTATAGGCCTCCATCCCTGACGCCCCCAGCCAGCAGTGTCTCTCTCCCAGATGAGCTTAACCAGTTCTACGCTGGTTTTGACCAGAGGAATGACCAACACAGCACATGGAGTGGTCTTCCCCACAATGGAAGCCCTCTCACACTCTCCTCAGATGATGTGCAGTCTGTACTGAGCATGCTGCATACACGCAAAGCTGCTGGTCCAGATGGCGTTCCTGGACGTGTCCTCAGAGCGTGCGCTGGACAGTTAGCCAAGGTCTTCACTGATATCTTCAATTTATCACTGGCCCAGGCGGCTGTTCCTGCATGCTGGAAGACATCCACCATTATACCGGTGCCAAAGCGCTCAACTGCTGCATGTCCTAATGACTTCCGTCCAGTTTCGCTCACCCCCATCGTGATGAAGTGCTTTGAGAAACTGGTCCTCAGCCACCTGAAGATGGTGCTCCCACCATCTCTGGACTCCCATCAGTTTGCTTACCGTGCGAACAGGTCGACTGAGGATTGCAATTTCCACTGCTCTTCACTCTGCCCTCACCCACCTGGATGAAAGGAACACCTACATCCACATGTTATTCATCGACTTCAGCTCCGCTTTTAACACGGTCATCCCGACTAGGCTAGTGACCAACCTCAGTGACCTGGGAATCAGCACTCCCATGTGTAACTGGGTCCTGGAATTCCTGACAGACAGACCTCAGTCCGTGAGATTGGGCAATCATATGTCTACCACCATCACTCTGAACACTGGTGTACCGCAAGGCTGTGTGCTGAGCCCTCTGCTCTTCTCCCTGTTTACCTATGACTGTGTTCCTCCGCACACATCCAACACCTTCATTAAGTGTGCAGAAGATCCAGCACCTGACTTCCTGGTGCAGCACCACCAACAACCTCATCCTGAACACAGACAAAACTAAAGAACTCATCGTGGACTACCGGAGAACCAAGGGCTGCACACACTCTCCTGTCTACATCAACGGAGCAGAGGTAGAACGTGTCTCCAGCTTCAAGTTCTTGGGAATCCACATTTCTGCAGACCTCTCATGGTCCTTCAACACCTCCCATCTGGTCAAGAAGGCACAGCAGCATCTTTACTTCCTGAGGAGGTTAAAGAAAGACCGTCTGTCTCCTCAGATCCTCACAAACTTGTACCGCTGCACCATTGAGAGCATACTGACCAACTGTGACCGTGTGGTACAGAAGCTCCACTATGACAGAGAGGAAATCCCTGCAGAGGGTAGTAAAGACTGCACAGCGCATCACAGGCACGCAGCTCCCTGCCATCAAAGACATCCACCACCAGCACTGTGTGTGTAGAGCACACAGCATCATTAGAGATCCCTCCCACCCCACACAGCATCATTAGGGACCCCTCCCACCCCACACAGCATCATTAGGGACTCCTCCCACCCCAACCACAAACTGTTCAACCTACTTCCATATCGGGAGGAGATATAGGAGCATCCGTGCTAGAACCAGTCGGCTCAGGTCCAGCTTCTTTCCCTCCACAATCACTCTGCTGAACTCCACACCTCACCGATAACACTACCACTCATACTGCACACCTCACCGATAACACTACCACTCATACTGCACACCTCACCGATAACACTACCACTCATACTGCACACCTCACCGATAACACTACCACTCATACTGCACACCTCACCAATAACACTACCACTCATACTGCACACCTCACCAATAACACTACCACTCATACTGCACACCTCACCGATAACACTACCACTCATACTCCACACCTCACCGATAACACTACCACTCATACTGCACACCTCACCGATAACACTACCACTCATACTGCACACAGCGGACTAGTTTCATTGCAGTCTCCAACAAGTTCATACCCACAGTTAATTTATTTTTGTATATTTATAACAGTAATATTCACATATCCACAGTGAATCTATTTTTGCACATTTAGAATAGTAATTTATTCCATCAATCTTGCACTATGTACATGTATACTATGTACACTTATTGCACACTTGCCCTGTCTTTTTGCACTATTGCTACTATTTGCACTTCTGGTAGATGCTAACTGCATTTGTACCTGTACTGAGCAATGACAATAAAGTTGAATCTATCATGGACCCAAAATTTATATGTTTTGTTCCCTGAGCCATTTAGTTATCACCTTTGCTGTATGGCAAGTTGCTCCATCATGCTGGAAAAGGCATTGTTGATCACCAAACTGCTCTTAGATGGTTGGGAGAAGTTGCTCTCGGAGGACATTCTGGTACCATTCTTTATTCATGGTTGTGTTTTTAGGCAAGACTGTGAGAGAGCCGATTCCCTTGGCTGAGAAGCAGCCCCACACATGAATGGTTTCAGGATGCTTTACAGTTGGCATGAGACAAGACTGGTGGTAGCGCTCACCTCGTCAAGCTGTTTTCCAGATGTCCCAAACAGAAAGGGTATTCAGAGAAAATAACTTTACCCCAGTCCTCAGCAGTCCACTCCCTGTACCTTTTGCAGAATATCAGTCTGTCCCCGATGTTTTGTCTGGAGAGAAGTGGCTTCTTTGCTGCCCTCCTTGAGACCAGGCCTTGCTCCAAGAGTCTCCGCCTCACAGTGCGTGCAGATGCACTCACACCTGCCTGCTGCCATTCCTGAGCAAGCTCTGCACTGCTGGTAGCCCGATCCCGCAGCTGAAACAATTTTAAGAGACGGTCCTGGCGCTTGCTTGTCTTTCTTGGGCGCCCTGGAGCTTTTTTGGCAACAATGGAACCTCTCTCATTGAAGTTCTTGATGATGCGATAGATTGTTAACTGAGGTGCAATCTTTCTAGCTGCGATACTCTTCCCTGTTAGGCCATTTTTGTGCAGTGCAATGATGACTGCACGTGTTTCTTTAGAGATAACCATGGTTAACAGAAGAGAAACAATGATGCCAAGCAATTCTCAAAACTTTTGGCCATGACTGTAAATGTGCCATATTTTGTTAATTGTGATTTTTCACTGTAAGTCGTTCCAATTGTATGCAATTCGTACATGATAATTGAATTCATTAGCATTTCTAACGTAAGGAAACATTCTTAGATTTGAAAACTAAAAACATAGAAATGCTGTTCTAGAACACAAATTAATCAGAAGAAGAATGTGGCATATTGAGCAGTGGGCATATAGGTGAATGGATTTAAAGGGGCAATTTTAGAGGCTTATTGAAGGCCTTATTGATGGTGGGCCAGAGAAATAACAAATGCATCATAAAAAAACAGGTCGCTCCCTAAGAGAGGTGTTACGCCTCACTCCGGCCTCCTCCCTTGTCCCACCCTGTTTCCCTGTTGCCATAGTTCCCTTCTGTAGGTCATACACTAGGCCTTAGTGTTCCCACCTGTGTCTTGTTTCGTTTCCCTGTTCCAGTGTCTTTTAGTCCCTCTGTTTCAGCCATCTGTGTCGATCATTGTGTTCGTGAGTACTCCCTTATCTTGCCCTGCATTGTAGTCTTTGTCCAAATTTCGTTTGTTGAGAGTGCTTTGTGTCTGTGCCTTATTCTCTGTTCTGCCTCTCAGTGGTTGTAGTGTACTAGCGTACTAGCGTACTCCTGCTCCCCGTTTACCATTCCCATGACTCATGATCCACTATATTTATCATTAGCTGTAATTAATGGAGGTTGTTGCATTATGTTCCTCATGTTTCCCCTGTTGAGCCTGTTGAGTTGGTGGTTGTGTGTTTCTTTGTGTTCTTGTATTTCCTTGTTGTTTAGGTTCGCTCCTTGTGTTCAGTGTTTCTGTTTTATTATTTGAATAAAGCAGTTCGCCTGCATTTGTGTCATCCCAGTCTCTGTCTAACGTTACAAGTGGAACCTGATTTTAGATTGAGTTTTGCCTGACCCGAGACCTTACAGGTATACAGCAGGCCTGAGAAATTGCCCATCTGAACCATTTCACCTGTGCGCACCACTGCATGTGCCATGTTTCCAGTTAGATCTGAATGCTAAAATGATGTTGAGACAGGCAAAAATTAGGTTCCTCATACATATAGGAACCAGTTGTGTTATTTGTCTGGCCCAAAGCCTTAGAGGCATACAGCAGACCTCTGAAATCAACCTCATGAACCATTTCATCTGTGCGCTTAACTACTCAATATGCCAATTTGCCAGTTAGATTTAAGGTATAAAATGATGTTGGATCAGGCTAAAATCAGGTTGCTCTCTTAGGGAGCGATCTGTTCTTCATGATGCATTTGTTATTTCTCTGGCCCACCATCAATAAGGCCTTCAATAAGCCTCTGATACTGCCCCTTTAAATCCATTCACCTATATGCCCACTGCTCAATATGCCATGTTCTTCTTCCAATTCATTTGTGTTCTAGAACAGCCTTTTTAATTTTCAAATCTAAGGCCCCGTCCACACGACGCCGGAGATTTTTAAAAACTGAGGTTTTTGTCTCCGTTGTAAAAAAATATCTCCATCCACACGATCAGCGTTTTCAAAAATATCTACGTCCACACGACGCCGGAGATTTTTTAAAACTGAGGTTTTTGTCTCTGTTTTCAAAAATATCTACGTCCACACGACGCCGGAGATTTTTAAAAACGGAGGTTTTTGTCTCCGTTTTCAAAAATATCTATGTCCACACGGCTGCGTATCCATGCTGAACAAGCTGAGCGAATGTAAACAAAAAAAAGACATGCGCAGACTCACTATGTGACGTCAGCGTTTTCCTAAACATGCGTTTTCCCCGTCCACACGAAAACGCCGAGACCGGAGTTTTCAAAAGTCTCCACCATGGAAGGCGTTTTCAAAAACCTCTGTTTTCGGTGACCGAAAACGCCGTTTTCGTGTGGACGGGAGGCTGAAACGGAGACAAAAACCTCAGTTTTTAAAAATCTGCGTCGTGTGGACGGGGCCTAAAAATGTTTCCTTACGTTAGAAATGCTGATGAATTCAATTATGTACAAATTGCATACAACTGGAACAACTTGAAATAGAACTAATTTACAAAAGGAATGCTTTCATTATATTTTAATAATTTTTTTTACGTTCACAAAATCAGTATGGGAAACAATAACCTATTAAATGTATGCTCCTGTGCTCGTTTGTTTAATCTATCTCTTTTAAACAAAGTGCGCAGCAAACACACATCGTGAACACACCCTTTTTGAATAAGGAACCAACTTCAGCCACCCAATAAGAGCTAAATTTTTACAAGCTGTCAGCGACCCACTTTTGAGTCTCGACCCACCAGTTGTGAATCACTGATATAAGACACTTTCTATTAGGAAATAGCTGCACATTCTAATATATTATTTAAATGGGGAAGTTGGTCATATTTATATTGTTTAACATGAGGGGCAGAAAAAAGCCTCAATTAGTTGTCTAGTAGCTTTATTATTGTGTACATGATGTTTTATTCTGTAGAATTTACTTTTTTAGAATACAGACATCAGTATGTCCCAGAATGGGTGATTTTAGACGAATGTCTGTTTGAGCTATTTTTTATTATTTATGTGCACACATGAAGTATGTTTGAGTATAATACAGACCTCACATGTACTGCTTATGACATTATTATTTTTACACACTTCTATATTGCCTTTCTCCCTTTATGCAACCAATCAACACACACACACACACACACACACACACACACACACACACACACACACACACACACACACACACACACACACACACACACACACACACACACACACTTGAGAAGCAGCAGCCAATTACACACGCCATAATCTTAACCAAAACAGTTTTTGCTTTTGCAACTGAATGTTGAAATGTTAATGTCTTCATCTCCATTAACAGAACCACAAGTGCCAGTACCATCAGTATCTTCATCATGCTCATCACCAAGATCAACTGTACTCACAACATCTAAAACTACAGTCACTTCCTCTCCTACAACAGACACAAGCACAGGTGAAATATAATGTACCTTTTGTGAATTTCCAGTCCATAGCAGTGGACATAGTGTAACCTAGTCACTAGGGTGCACACACCAGTGTATTTTAGTGCTGGTCCCAAGCCCGGATAAATAGGGAGGGTTGCGTCAGGAAGGGCATCCGGTGTAAAAACTGCACCAAATCAAATGATGCGGATCAAAAACAGAAATTCCATACCGGATCGGTCGAGGCCCGGGTTAACAACAACCACCACTGGTGCTGTTGTCCAACAGGGCATTAGTGGAAATTGGACTACTGTTGGGACAAGGAGGAGGAGGAGAGGGGGGAAGAGGGTTCTGAAGCTGAAGGAGAGGAGGCAGAGCAGGAAGGTGGAGGTTAGAGTTGGTACGTTGAATGTGGGCTCTATGACAGGTAAAGGGAGAGAGATAGCTGATGCGATGGAGAGGAGGAAGATAGATATACTGTGTGTACATGAGACCAAGTGGAAGGGGAGCAAGGCCAGGAGCATTGGTGGTGGCTTCAAACTCGTCTATCATGGTGTAGACAGGAAGAGAAATGGAGTAGGGGTAATCCTGAAGGATGAGTTTAGTAAGAGTGTAGTGGAGGTAAAGTGAGTAAGTGACAGGATGATCTGTGTAAAGTTAGAGATTGAAGGGTTGATGATGAATGTCATCCGTGCTTGTGCTCCTCAGGTAGGTTGTGATGTGGAGGAGAAAGAAGAATTCTGGAGAAAGTTAGATGAAGTTGTTTTGCAGGTTCCTAAAGAAGAGAGAGTGGTTATTGGAGCAGATTTAAATGGACATGTTGGTGGAGGGAACAGTGGTGATGAGGAGGTGTTGGGTAGATATGGTGTTAATGAAAGGAATATGAAAGGACAAATGGTGGTAGATTTTGCTAAAAGGATAAAGATGGCTGTAGTTAACAGAAAACTTCCTTTTTTGTAAGAAAAAGGAAGAGCACAGGGTAACATAAGAGTGGTGCAAGATGCATACAGGTCGACTATATCCTCTGTAGGAGATGAAACCTGAAAGAGGTTAGTTATTGCAAGGTGTTACCAGGGGAGAGTGTAGCTAAACAGCATAGGATGGTGATATGTAGGATGGTCTTGGAGGTGAAGAAGAGGAAGAGAGTGAGAGCGGAACCTAAGATCAGGTGGTGGAAGTTAAAGGATGAGGACTGTGGTGTAAAATTCAGGGATGAGGTGAGGCAGGTACTGGGTAATGGTAGTGGTGTTCTGGATACCTGGGATGAGACTTCAAATGCAGTAAGGGATGTGGCTAGGAAGGTACTTGGTGTGACCTCAGGACAGAGGAAGATAGACAAGGAGTCGTGGTGGTGGAATGAGGAAGTTCAGGAAAGTTTGAGAGGAAAGTGTTTGGCTTAAAATAATTGGTATTTTCAGCGAGATGAAGAAAGTAGACAGAGGTACAAGGAGATGTGTCGTAAGGCAGAGAGAGCAGTGGCAGAAGCTGAAGAGAAGGCATATAGCAAGCTGTATGAGAAGTTGGACACTAAGGAAGGGGAACAGGATCTGTACAGTTCAGTGGGGAACCGTCAGGGCCCTCTACGCCCTCTCAGAGGGCTTAAAATATTCTTAAAACATTATATATATATAATTATCCAATTTTATTTGATCTACTTACAGTTTTACAATCAACATCTAAACAATTACAAATTGTAATTC
This sequence comes from Brachyhypopomus gauderio, assembly GCF_052324685.1. NCBI lineage: Eukaryota > Metazoa > Chordata > Actinopteri > Gymnotiformes > Hypopomidae > Brachyhypopomus > Brachyhypopomus gauderio. The sequence goes on from NW_027506870.1 coordinate 1,408,926, forward strand.
ACAAATTATTCAACCGTGTCTATTCAATCTGTGTTGGAAGGTGAGGGGTTAAGTGGAAGCCTGTGACCCTGTGTCTCCCCCTATCAGGACTGTGGTGCCCGCTGTTCGTTTACAGAGGGCCTGGCAGTTATAATTCAGCGCAATACTAGTTTCAAATGACAGTAAAATTGACCAATCATATCTTCCCTCTTAGTGGGCGAGCTTAACTATATGATAATTTCCGCCCGCTGTGGCGACGCTAGCTGTCGTTAGCGCACCACCGCTAGCTAGTTTCGATTCAGTCCTTTGATGTCCTCATTTACATATTCCACTTCCGAGAACCACGGAGCTGTGAAACCTTATTTTGTTTGGAAACTTATTTTGCTTAACAAGTTATCTAGTACAAATGTTATTGTTTATTGCATTTCTAAAGCTATACTGTTGTCTCGGTTTTTTCTTAATTCTTTATTGCAGTTTATTAGAAGAGGGCCCAGGTTTAATGGTCACGGTTCGCTACTGGTACAGATTGGCCAGACAGAGAAACCGTGATGGTCAGGATGTGCAGCAGGTTAGGATGATAAAGGATAAAGATGGAAATGTGTTGTTTGGTGAGGAGAGTGTCTTGGAAAGGTGGAAGGAGTATTTTGAGGAACTGATGAATCAAGAGAATGAAAGGGAAAGAAGGTTAGAAGAGGTAGAGGTTGTGAATCAGGAAGTGCCTCAGGTGAACAAGGAGGAAGTAAGGGCTGCAATTTGCTATGTTGTATGGACTGGAGACAGTGGCACTGACAAAGAGACAGGTGAGGGAGATGGAGGTGTCTGAGATGAAGATGTGGAGATTTTCATTTGGAGTGACGAGGAAGGATAGCATCAGAAATTAGTTTATTAGAGGATCAGCACATGTAGCATGTTTTGGAGATAAAGTTAGCGAGGCGAGATTGAGGTGGTTTGGACATGTACAGAGGAGGGAAGAGAGGTATATTGGTAGGAGGGTCTTGATGATGGAACTGCCAGGCAAGAGGAGGAGAGGTAGACCTAAGAGGAGGTTTATGGATGCAGTGGTAGAGGATATGAGAGTGGCTGTGGTGTCAGTGGAGGACACTCAGGACAGGGCCAGATGGAGGAGTTTGATCCAAAAAAAAAAAAGTTGAGAAAACTCAAAATTTCAAGGCAACTTACTGCACTCGATTTTTGAGTTTTGATCCCAACTCAAACTCTTAAGTTTTTAAGAAATTCACTCAGTTGATCCAACTTATTATTTCTTGTTCCAATTATTTATTTTTCACAGGTATATAAACTTCAGATTTTAAGTATTGCCTACAAATAATTCCTAATGATTCAAGTTATGCTAACTTATTATATCTTGTTCAGATAATTTATCTTGCCCATGTATATGAACCTCAACATGTAAGTTTTACATACCAAGAGTCCCAAATTTTTTAAAGTTGTGCCAACTTATTATATTGTTGTATAGGAAAAAAAAGCTGCAGACAAGTCCATTCTTATCAAGAACAGAGATTTTATTCTCACCTCGCAAGAAAATTGGCATAATGCACATGTACATTAAAAAATGGACCGGGGTGACTTAACTAATAACACACAATTAATAATCATTAATAACACTATACAGACATAAACACCACATAATACGCATAACAGGGCCGGAGCCGCAAGGGCTCATGGGTAATGACATCACCCTCTGGCACCCCCCCCCTCCCCCCCCAACCCCCCCCCCCACATTCAGAGCAAACCCCGCCCCGTTCTCAACTAAGGAGTCAAATTGAGCATGCGCAGAGGAGTTGGCCTGGCCTTAACTAGGGTTCAACTACAATTTGTATATTTTGACAATGCAGGTTGTAAGGTCAGATCAACTTTTAACAAGAAAATCAATAAAGTAAGCCGATCCAATTACTTTGTTATAGTTTATGGTGCAATTAATTATTTTTGGCTCAGCTAAACTAAAAATCATTGTAAGGCGAGCAATTTTAAGTTCTGTTTTTTACAGTGCAGCGTCAGCGGGAAGCAGCGTCAGCAGGAAGCAGCCTACTGCCAGACTATAAAGCTCTTTTATAAACCAAGCATGTGTTCTAGACTAGACATATTTCATGTATTATTATATTATATTACTGTGTTTTCAGTATATACTAGATTTCATATATTATTATTATATTACATTACTGTGTTTGCAGTATATAATACATTTCATATATTTATTATTATTACTATTATTATATTACATTACTGTGTTTGCAGTATATACTACATTTCATATATTTATTATTATTACTATTATTATATTACATTTCTGTGTTTTCAGTATATACTATATACATTTTCATACTATTATATCACATATATTAGCATATTCAAAGTATGCTAGTTATATGCTTATTATTATATTACATTTCTCTCTGGGCCTCTTTCCTCTCACCTCCAGCTCTATGTGTTGCAATCCTTGTGTGTGTCTGTGTGATTCTGTTGCTGATTGGAGGATTAGCGATGAAGCTGTACAAGATGAAAAACAGCAAGACACAAGGTGCTTCCCTCTCTCGCACACATCTACCCTCATCCCCTCCATCTCCCTGCTTCACACACACACACCTACCCCATCCCCACCTCCCTGCTTCACACACACACACCTACCCCATCCCCTCCACCTCCCTGCTTCACACACACACCTACCCCATCCCCACCTCCCTGCTTCACACACACACCTACCCCATCCCCACCTCCCTGCTTCACACACACACACCTACCCCATCCCCTCCACCTCCCTGCTTCACACACACACCTACCCCATCCCCACCTCCCTGCTTCACACACACACATACCCCATTCCCACCTCCCTGCTTCACACACACACCTACCCCATCCCCTCCACCTCCCTGCTTCACACACACACACCTACCCCATCCCCACCTCCCTGCTTCACACACACACCTACCCCATCCCCTCCACCTCCCTGCTTCACACACACACCTACCCCATCCCCTCCACCTCCCTGCTTCACACACACACCTACCCCATCCCCTCTACCTCCCTGCTTCACATACATACCTACCCCTGGGTTATATTGTTCAGTCGTGCAGTGTTTTATATGTTAATAAAAGTTTTTTATAGTCAATACGGAATCTAATTGGCAGCCAGTGTAATGACGATAGTACGGGGACTAATGTGATCAAACCTTTTCGTTTTTGTTAAAACTCGTGGTGCTGCGTTCTGAACCAGCAGGAGTTTGTTTACCGATTTACCAGAACATCCAGCTAGGAGACTGTTGCAATAATCTAGACGAGAGGATATGAATGCATGGATTAGTTTTTCCGCATCACTTGTATTTAATATGTTTCTAATTTTAGCAATGTTGCGTAAGTGAAAGAACGCTACCCTAGTTACATTATTAATGTGTGTATCGAACGAGAGATCTGGGTCTATTGTGATGCCCAAGTTCTTTACCTCTGCGCTGGGGGTTATAGTAAAAGAATGTAGATTCGATGCTACTGTCACGTTACGGTTCCCGAACCCTCCCTTCGGGCGTGTGTCTACGTCGTCTGCATCTGATCTTCTGCGTCTGTGTATCTCCGTGGGTGCGGGTGCATCTTGTGATAATCCGTCTCACCTGTGGCTCATCTCGATCATCACTAGACCCAACTTTTATTAGCTCTGTTTTATCGGGATTTAGTGCTAGAATGTTACACGCCATACAATGCTTTATCTCTTCTACACATTTCTCGATTTTACTGTTTACGCCTAAATCATCGGCTTTTGCTGAGTGTCATCTGCGTAGGAGTGGAAACTGATGTTGTGCTTATGCATAATCTCGCCTAAGGGTAACATGTACAGTGTGAATAGAAGTGGTCCTACCATATTTAACCTGCACAGATTTAGAGGTTTTATTATTAACACTTACACATTGGAAGCGGTCAGTCAAATATGATCTAAACCAGGAGAGTGCGACCTTTAATACCTAGGCTACCGTGTTTTCTAGTCTATCCAGGAAAATGTTGTGGTCTACAGTATCAAAAGCTGCACTAAGATCTAACAGTATAAGGAACGAGACGAGCCCATTATCGGTCGATATTAGTCAATCATTCACTACCCTGAGTAAAGCTGTTTCAGTGCTGTGGTTTGGTCTAAATCTGGAACTGCCACCCAGACTACTGCAGGTGGAACTGACACCCAGACCACTGCAGGTGGAACTGACACCCAGACCACTGCAGGTGGAACTGACACCCAGACTACTGCAGGTGGAACCGACACCCAGACTACTGCAGGTGGAACTGCCACCCAGACTACTGCAGGTGGCAGTTCTCGCGAGGCTAGTGACAGAATTCTGTTTGGAGCGGCACATGAATGCTTTAAAAAAATAAATAAATTTAAAACTCGCGGGTTTAGTGTCGACAGTGGGAGCAAACCTGGAACAACAAATCAGAGATAGATTTAACGAGAGAAGGCAGTCCTGCCAAAAAAGCTAAGCATACTATAACGGTAGTTTTACATGTACTGTAACACTGCGCATGCGCGCTCTTGTTGGGTATCCTGCACGGGACTGCGAGCTAGTTGTAGCATAGCCTCCGGTCTGCTGTGTCTACCCTGAGTTATCTGGACAGTAATGGCACGGACGTAATTTTGGGGGGGGACGGGGGGGACATGCCCCCCCCCACTTTTTCAAAAGCCGGCTTTGGTCCCCCCAGTTTTTACGGTTAAAACCAAATATTTAAATAACGACAAATCCATGTCCCCCCCACTTTTGAAATCAAAATTACGTCCATGAGTAATGGTGAGATGCGTGAGTGACTCCTGCCGTATTAAACACCACTTTTACCCCTCACGGTGTGTGTCCTGTGTGTGTGCCTCCAGAGAAGCCAGGAACTAGTGTATTTTCCCTGCTTGCTCCTCCGCTACACGCTTTTCACCCATTACAGTACGTACCTTGACGAATGAGACAGGGAATTTACTTTCCTAAAGAGAAGCATGAAGGGGCATAGCTACTCATTATGTAAGATATGTAGCTGTGATTTTAGTGTCTCTCATGGGGGAAGGAACGATGTCCGTCAGCACGAACAATCTGCCAAGCACAAACGTGGGCTAAAGGCACAGAAATATGCCCAGGAGATGTCCCCATTTGTAGCTAGAAATACCACTAGAAAATTAAAAATTTTTAATTCATTTGTAGTTCAAAACATATTTGGGGTGTTTTTTCTTCACTTTTTGCCACTCCAAAGATGTTTTCGTTTCTCCTACAGCCTCGATTGCAGCTATATGCAAATAACTGATTATGCAAATTAGGCGATGACGTCATATACGGGAAATGTCCCGTATTTTTAAATATAAAACTTGACAGGTATGAGTTACTAATAACTAAACTACTGGGGTTGGATTGGAGTTTAGGCTGCGATGTATTATGACTCTCTTGTCGGATATTATCTATTTTGGGATATTATCCGTCCCCTCCACCTCCCTGCTTCACACACACACATACCCCATCCCCTCCACCTCCCTGCTTCACACACACACACACCTACCCCATCCCCACCTCCCTGCTTCATACACACACACCTACCCCATCCCCACCTCCCTGCTTCACACACACACCTACCCCATCCCCACCACCTCCCTGCTTCACACACAGAGAGTTGAGAAACAGAGCAGTAAGAAACAAGAAGACAAGTGAGAAACAGGGTAGTGAAAACAGGGAAGTGGGAAACAAACAGAGCAGTGAGAAACAAATTACAAAATATCTTACATTAAAATAATCCAGGTTAATTCAAATACTTTAATAAAAATTAAATTAAATAATAATAAATTCAATTCATTAAGCTTGAGTATCTCAAATTTCAAAACCTTCTTGCAGTGAAGACGTGATCATTTAGCAGAGAACAGGAGACCTGCATGACTGAAAAGTCTCTGACACGCTGCAGATGCAGGAGGACCTGTGTTGATTTTGAGTGACAGCTTCTTGATGTGAGGAAAGGTGTGGAGTAGATCCATACCTGCAGGGGGCAGACATCTACTATATAGGATTTCAAGCTGCTGATGTTTGACAAGTTACCTGAGCTTCTTTCTATGATGCCACCCTGTGGATTTTCCCCAACACACTATTATCCTAAATGACAGTAACATTACACAGATTTATATAGGTCAGTATCTACCAGAGGTGGACATTCCAGGTTCAGGAAGTAAAACTCCTTCCCAGGATTTTACTCAAGCTTGCTGGGTTTTCTAATCAGTGCAAGCCAGGTAAAATTAGTGGAATCAATACAAGCCAAGAAGCCTGAGCAAAATCTTGGTGAGGACCTTTACTTTCTGAACCTAGACTGTCCACCTCTGGTATCTACTGGTTCACACTTGAATTGATAAAGAAGTATATTTATACATATGTTCTCGTCTGTGGTCCAGGATGTTCTGAATCTTAGTAAGATGGCATCTCAACCACAGAAAATGGTTGGTTGGCCTTACATTGTCATGGTTCCCTCAGCAACACCGCTTGTGTGCTTTTATTTTGACATTCCTTATTTTGTCTGGTTTCACATTCCTCCCTTGTACTCCATCCCCCTCATCATGGTCTTCAGGTGTGTCTTGTTTGGTTCTTGGTTTTTCTGTGTATTTTAGTCCTGTGTTTTACTATTTGTTTTATTGGTCATTGCCTGTATGCATGTTTACTAGTTGGTATGCTATTTAGGCTTTGCTCCTATTTATATAGATATCGTCATGCTCTATGTTGTTGTATTTCTAGTTAGAGTCTTGGTTCTCATCTGTTAAATCTTTTGGTTTGTCTTTCTTTGATAATGTGTGTGGTTGTAAGTTCTATGGTTTTGTATGCTGTATGTGATCTTGCTGTTTCATGTCTATGACTTGCAAGCTTTTATGTCTCCCCTGTTCAGTGTGTTAGTGTTTTCTGTTGGTGTTACCACATGTTCTTAGTGTTGGATTAGTCTTTGTTTCATGTTTGTGTTCTGTTTGTTGTGTTCATCTTTTCATTAAACCGCTTAACTGTCCGCACAGATGTCCAGCCTCCAACACTCCGGCATTACACACATACAACATTTAGCAGCAGCTGGTCAAGCGTTGCTTGTGTTTACCCGCCCTGGGGTAGCGAAAACTGTATCACTGGAAAAGGAGAACTTCTGATTTCTGTGGGACTCTAGTGTGTCTGTGTACTTAAGAGTTTGTTGGGGTGAACTCTCTGTGGATAAAAAAAAATCTGTGAGGCTATGGGGAGATCTAGACATTAAAAGAGACTTAGGAAATGTTTAAAACATATGTAACCTAAAACAAACATTCGCCTATCCAAAAAAAAAAAAAAGAAGAATTATTAAAAGTATAATGATTTAAAATTACTGTAAATTTAACTCGTTACTACCCACCTCTGGAAACAGAGGAGTGAGAAACAGGGTAGTGAGAAACAACAGTGAGAAACAAACAGAGAAGTGAGAAACGGAGCAGCTCTTTGACTCTGACCTCCTCTTTCATTTTGTAGCATCTTTCAGAACTCAACTTGGAAGAAATCAGTTGGTGAGTGAACGTTCTTCTTCCTGTGGTGACACTGTTTTGAAGTGGTACTGTGTAGGACTGCTCTGCTCTGTCCTGCCTGAGTGACTTCACACATGTCATTTAACCCCATAAGCTGTGTGTAATTTAAAACCGAATGATCTTTGCTGTTACAGAAGCTGCCACATTTTATGTTTAATTCCTACTTAGTCAATATTGGCTATTTACATACTGCTTACTAAATACATTTATTTAAGCATATAATACTGATTGTACCCTTAGTGCAATTTGATGATTATGGAAAGATATTCTATATACAGTAACTTTCTAACCTGTGCTGTGTGTGTTCCTTTGGTTTCAGATGGATAATGAAAGTCGTCCTTCAGAAAATCAATTAGAGATGAGCACTCAGCCAGTCTCCCTGATACCGAACCCCTATAACAACCAATCACGTTCAGTGTACCAGAACCTAGAGCCCAACACCAACCAATCACATTCAGTGTACCACAGCTTGGACCCCAACGCCAACCAATCACATTCAATGTACCAGAGCTTAGACCCCAACGCCAACCAATCACATTCAATGTACCAGAGCTTAGCCCCCAACACCAACCAATCACATTCAATATACCAGAGCTTAGCCCCCAATGCCAACCAATCACATTCAATATACCAGAGCTTAGATCCCAACACCATACATTCAAATTCAACATACCAGCACTTAGATCCCAACACTAACCAAACTTACCTTGCTTTCCAGAACCACTATTACAGAGCATAATCTCTCAAATTCAATGAATGAAATCTTCAATCATGGAGTTGAAGTGGTAGAGTGTGAGTAGACCCACCTTAAAATATTGGCTATCTTTTGAAACCCAAATCAGTAAAAGATGAGCAAAACAAGTGCTAATCTGCATTTTATAGAATATTTATTTCAAATATCAATTCCTCAAACATGTAATAATCTGATTTACATGATAGAATTCTTCCTTTTGTGATGGAAGATAACAATTTTAAGTACAGCACATTTTATATAGAGATCAGAGGATCCACCTATTTTATTTATCGGCAGAGGTCAATGTTTGTATGCAATTATATGTATGTAAATAGGAGAGTATGCCATTGATATAATGTCATTGTTATAATGGTCAGACAAACTGATACAGATTTTAAATGACTGTACCAATTAAATAAATGTTGTTTTGGTTGCTACCCTGTGTGTTTAAATGATTGACGGCCATATGTTGTGCATAGGGTTAAAGACAGTGAGACTGGGAGATGCAGTGACAGAGAAGAGTTTCAAAGCCAAATTACAAAATCAATAAAATGAGTAAAATGATAACATAAAATGAGTTCACAGGTAAAGCCACCTCTTTCTCAAGTGTAAACTTGTCATCAGTTATATAGATTGATGTAGTGTGCAGGGGCCTCATTAATAAAGGGTGCGTACGCACAAAAAGGGGCCTGAAATGTGCGTACGCATCATCTCATGTAAGACCTGTGATTTATTAAAAAATACTTGGCGTGAAAACGAGCGTATATTTAAGCAAAGTTTGAGGCATCCGTATCCCTTAAAAAGATTGCGGAGAGAGCGGGAATTAGTGACATCCATGTGGTAAGGTAGGGAATTGCAAGTAAATGCACAAGCCTTCATTCCTTCCGCTTATTAGTTCATAGTGCATAAATCAAGAGTAAGGACGGAAGATTAAGGAAAATTAAGCATCACTTGTTCACTTGTATGTTTTTGGTCTGCATGTATAGTTTATGTATGTATCTTATTCTGCATTATATGTATATGTATTATCTGTTTTGTCTCACAGTTTTAAAATCTAAAGGTGCTATTCATTATTATTATTATTATTGCAACAAATTATACTGTATAATAAAGAGAGAGGAAAGATGTTAAGGGCTGGTAATAGTTGCATATAATTACGAGCATAAACAGCTGTACGTAATGGCATAAAATAGCAGCTCTATAAATAGGCAGAAAAGAGTGAAGCACTGTCTGTCATAATGGCGTTTTTGGCATTACTTGAAGACCTAGCCAACCGACAAATACGGCGACAACGTGTTTTCAGAGATCAAGAAGATTTTTTTGTGAATGATGATGACTGGTTAATGAGCTGATTTAGGTTTCCAAGAGCCATTCTCATGGAACTGTGTGTTGAGTTGGGGTCAGATTTACAGAGACCCACGTTACAGAATCGGGCTGTACATGTTCACTTACAGGTGCTAACAACCCTTGGATTCCTGGCGACAGGTAGTTTTCAGAGAGAATACTCTCTGAGTAGCGTGAGGACGCTGGCGCTACTGGCTGCCGCTTCTCGCTGCTCCAACCTGTTCCAACCTGTTCCTTTTTTACCTGACGAACTGCCATCTGCCTTCGCAAATAAATCTACCACCTACCTGGATTACTCGCCGAAAAACATCCGGACGGCCCCACACTTCAACGCCGGTTGGGACCGTTACCCTCGGCATGAGCTGGCTAGGCTAGCCAACCAACGCCGCCTCCACTGGGCTAGCCGGATAGCCGCTACATCGCTCCTCAATTTTCACCCCACACAGGTTTTTCCCCTTGTTCTGATCACCCTTCTTCAGCATCTCGACTTTCACCTGCAGCAATTCACCTCCATACATCTCCAGGATCTGCCATTTTTCTCAGCGCCTGCCATGGTTTTCCGTTACACACCTACCGAACTTCACCGGCTCATTCCCACGCTGCCTCCACCCGCCGAGCTACTGGACAGTCTGCGGCACTTTGCACTTTTACGCCGACCCCCCTATGTGCATCGTGGATCTCGGCGGGGGTTCATCTACACGACAAGTGGCGTAAACTCCATTCCAGCACTGTGGACCGACAGCTCACACGCCGGCTCAAGTGCTTCCTCCCTGCGTCATCACAACAGCACGCGTCATCAGAACACGTCCTCTGTGAACTTTTTCAACCTCCTGACTATCCAAACCACTCCCTCAACCGCTTTTAAACAAAAGCACCTGAAAATCGCCCTCTTCAACACACGATCCCTCAACAATAAAAGCCTCATCCTAAATGAATTTATTACTGACAACAAACTCGACCTGCTCTGCCTAAACGAAACATGGCAAAAACCACTGGACTATTATTCACTAAATCAAACCACCCCAGCAGGATACTCCTATTTAGACAACCCACGTACCGAGGGCAGGGGGGGTGGCATTGCTGCCATTTTTAATCAAAACCTAAAACCCCGTGCACTGTCCCTCCCCTCAGCCCCATCATTTGAACATCTGGTTTTTAAACTCCCTGGACCTAAACCTCTTATCACTGCTATTATTTACCGACCCCCTAAACCCAACCCATCCTTTTTATCTGACCTTTCAGATTTCACCACCACACTTTTCTCTATTTCATCATCTATCTTGCTTCTTGGTGACTTCAACCTGCACATTGACTCCCCAGACTGTAAACATGCAATGGACTTTCTGGATTTCCTAACCTGCTCCAGCTTCACCCAACACACAAATTTCCCAACCCACAATCGTGGACACATCTTGGATCTGGTCTGCTCCACTGGCCTTCACATCCATAACATGTCCAGCGTTGACCTCACCATATCTGACCACTTAGCCATTATATTTGACATTGACATCCCCACCCCTGACCCAAAACAAAACCGCAAAATCACTTTTCGCAACCTTAAATCCATCTGCCCAGTGACTCTTTCCACCTGCATATCTAACAGTCTATCCTGCTCCACTCTCCCTGAAAACCCAACCCCCACTGACCTTGTAAACACTTACAACAATATTCTGTCTACATCCCTCAACACACTGGCCCCTTTGAAAACAAAAACAGTCACCTTTTCCCATTCAGCACCCTGGTTCAACCCAGCACTCCATAAACTCAAGAAACATCTCCGACAGCTAGAACGATTATGCAAGAAAACTGGTCTCGCAGTCCACACCCTCGCTTACAAAGATCACATGCAACATTACAAATTAGCCCTAAATAAAGCCCGCTCAAATTATTATTCTGCCATTATTCACTCAGGTTCCTCAAATCCACGTTCCCTGTTTTCTACCATAAATAAACTCCTAAAACCCCACGACAACACTCCATCATCATTCACCCCTGAGAAATGTGACTTGCTCTTGGCATTTTTCAATTCAAAAACAGAAACCATCCACCACCTGCTTGCATCCTCCACTACCCTACAACCGGAACCCACATTTTCCTTTTCTCCACCTGACACTCAGCTATCTACTTTTTCACCCATAACCTCTGCTGACCTATCCAAAATACTCTCCACTATGAAATCTTCTAGTTCTCCCCTGGACCCTATGCCATCTCAACTCGTCAAAGACTGCTTCACTCCCCTTGCTCCATTAATCACAGATATCATAAACTCCTCCCTCACCTCTGGCACAGTACCTTCACCTCTCAAACTTGCAGCCATCACTCCTCTTCTTAAAAAACCCGGCATTGGCCCGGAGGACCTCAATAATTACAGACCCATCTCAAACCTCACCTTTCTGTCAAAACTACTGGAAAGAGCCGTTGCAAACCAACTCAAGATCCACCTTCTCTCAAATAACCTGTACGAAACATTCCAGTCCGGTTTCCGCACCCACCATAGCACCGAAACGGCCCTACTGAAAGTTATAAATGACCTTCTGCTTTCCTCTGACTCTGGCTCTCTCACCATCCTCCTCCTCCTTGACCTCAGTGCTGCTTTTGACACAGTAAAACACTCTATCCTTCTGAATCGACTCGAATCGATCGGCATCACCAACACCGCCCTCGCCTGGTTCAAATCCTACCTGTCTGACAGATTCCAATACATCACCATCAACCAACACAAATCCCACACCATCCCTGTCGTACACGGTGTCCCTCAAGGCTCAGTTCTGGGTCCCATCCTCTTCATTTTGTACATACTTCCTCTCGGACTCATCATACGTCGCCATGGCCTCAAATTTCACTGCTACGCTGATGATACTCAACTCTACATCACCACAAAAACCATCTCTCCTGCCATTCTCACCACCCTCACCTGCTGCCTTACAGACATCAAAAACTGGATGACTCATAACTTTCTCAAACTAAACAGTAATAAAACAGAGATCATTATTTTCGGTCCAAAATCCAGCCTCCCCACCTGCCAAAATCTCACTCTCGATATTGACGGCCACTCTGTCACTCCTTCCCCCCTAGTCAGAAACCTTGGGATTTATATGGACCCCACACTTTCTTTCAAATCTCACATCAACCATGTAGTCAAAACATCCTTCTTCCACCTACGCAACATAGCGCGTCTGCGATCCACTCTTCCCACCTCTGCTGCAGAGACATTAGTTCATGCTTTTATCACCTCCAGACTCGACTACTGTAACAGCATTCTGTATGGTCTCCCCTCCTCTGTTCTTCAAAAACCACAATATGTTCAAAACTCTGCTGCCCGACTCCTCACCGGCTCCCCCTCCAGACAACACATCACCCCTGTCCTTCGTCAACTTCACTGGCTTCCCATAAAACAACGCATACACTTCAAGATCCTCCTCTTTACCTACAAGGCCCTCAACAACCTTGCCCCTTCATACCTATCAGATCTCCTGCACCGTCACGCCCCCACCCGCAAACTCCGCTCTGCAGATGCCAACCTCCTCACTCCTACTACCTCTACCAAACACAGGTCCATTGGGGACAGGGCTTTTGCCATTGCTGCCCCCACCCTCTGGAACTCTCTACCCCTGACCATCCGAAACTCTGATTCTCTGCACTCCTTCAAACATAACCTCAAGACCCACCTTTTCCAGTCTGCATATAACACTTAAGTCATTACCCTATCTTTCCGTTTTGTTTTTCTTTCTTTTTTTGTGTGTATGATTGTACGTGAATTTCTGTGTGAAATTACTGTAAAGCGACTTTGAGTACCAAGAAAAGCACTATATAAAACAGATTTATTATTATTATTATTATTATTATTAGAATTAGCGGACAGGTCAGGAATCTCTCAACCATCTTTAAGCTCCATAATGCCAGCTGTATTAGTTGGCATAATCAGATTGACAAGTCGGTACATCAGATTTCCTTACACTGCAAATGAACAGGCATGAACAGCAGTGGCCAGTTTCCCCAATGTAATCGGAGCAATTGACTGCACTCATGTTGCTATAAAAGCGCCGAGCCAGATTGAAGCAGTTTCATTCTATAAACGTACAGGTTATTTGTGATGCGACCATGGTTTTAACCAATGTGGTTGCTCGATGGCCTGGAACAACACATCCTTCCTTGCCTCTACCTCCGAAACAAGGGCCTCTACTTCACATTCACAGAAATTCCGCTTCTTTGGCTTGCGTTCCTCCATTATCCCACTCAGAATGAATGGGGAATCCTATATTTAAATATTCATTGTGTGATTTGCATGAACCTTTTATGGGTAAATATGGGCGGTGCGGAGGCGGAACGCGAGGCTGGGTCACCTGCGCACACTTACAAGCAGGTTGTGATTTATAAAGAGGAAACAGCGTTCAAGTGTGCATACGCACGCTTTTTTAAATCTGAATTTTTTTGGGCGTACGCCATTTCCTGTTTTTTGTGCGTGCGCACATTTTCACTCCAGAAGTTACGCAGAGTTTTATAAATGAGGCCCCAGGTCCTGCAATAATTTTTTTTACTACTACTAGTAATAGTACTACTATTACTGCATTTAGAGCCTCTAGATAATAGTTCAGCCAAAGCCCGGTCTTACAAACTGATCTGAACTGTGCGCATGTGTGTGTGTGTGTGTGTGTGTGTGTGTGTGTTTTGCTCAGGCTAGTTTTGAAATACCAGTTTTTGGAACACTGTTTCTTTCTTGCAAAAAGAGTGAAAAGAAATGAGCTGTGAACAGTTTTTGAGAAGTTTTGCAGCAATGTGTTGACAAATATAAAATGACCATATTGGGCCTTGTTTTCCAAAAGTAAAATTGCAACAAAAAAAAAACAGGGCCCCATTAACATGGACTGATGGGTAGTGCTGAGCGAGAGGTGTGTGTGACTCGTTTAGTCTGAATGAGGTGAAACACTGGCCTTTGTCCTTAAACAGTGGTACCAGTATTCTGTCAGAAAGCGAGGGGCAGAGGTATATTCATGCGTGGCATCATCATTCTCTATCTGTTTGGTTGCTTGTCTTTGTTTTGGTTTGTGTTTTGCTAAGTAGAATTATGGCCCAGACAACAAAGAGTCCAGATTTGAAGCCTGAAAGGCAAAAGAAACCAGGATGAGCTCAAGTTTGACAGGAGTAAAGAGACAAATACTGAGAACCTCAAGAGACATGGAGCTGTGGGAGTACATGCAAAGGCCTCTGCCATAGAGAAAGATCAAGAGATTGCCAGAGAATCTGGTGAAGAGCTTCGCTTAAGCAGAAGCAAGTGCATGTGCCTCTGATGAACTTTAATTAATTAAATGAGCTGCTCTTTGCCTCCCACTGAATGTTGCTAAGCAGTTGGCTAAGTTGATACATATACAATGCAAAGATAAATCCATCATTTATCATTCATAAAATGAGTAGAGTAATATTTATCATACTGTAATTACTGGTTTTCTAATGATTTTGTGACAAAAGCAGTTCTTAGTATGTTATCTAGTACCTAGACTCCTGCATATTTCCACCTGGATTAGCTTTCATCTAGAACACAACTGGGGGTAATTGTTGCACACTGTAGTGTAAACACATGATATGTGAGGAAGAGGAAGAGCAGAGGGTAAACTGTGGTCTGTGTAAGCTGTTGTCTGTGAGCAATGGTATGTGTGAGCTGTGGTTTGTGAACATTGTGATCAGTGCGAGCTGTGATCTGTGTATGTTGTGATCTGTGTGAGCTGTGGTCTATGTGCATTGTGGTCTGTTTGAGCCCTGAACTGTGATTGCAGTTATTCAAAAAGTGATGAACTCATATCAATTTACATTTAAGATGACATAAAAGCTGATGTGGTCTAATTAGTATCCCAGTCTTAAGTAGAATCAGCAGATGAACGCCATATGAACTTGTGTAACTTTGCTAATTTTGGCCAACTTGCACATCCAAATCTAAAAGCACCTCCTATACTGGAGTGAATACAGTGAACCACACTGGAGGGGAGTGACCACAGACAGCAGGAAGTGGTGTTAAGGAAAGACAGTGCAACAGAGAGGATGGACCACAGACAGGAGGAAGTGGTGTTAGACAGAAAGAGGAGCAGACTACTTAAAATATGAGGGCGAGAGTGTAACAGAATAGAAGAGAGAGTTTAACAGAAGAGACAGTTTAACATAAGAGAGAGTTTAAGAGAATACAAATAGTTTAACAGAAGGGAGTTCAACAAGAGAAGAGAGAATGAAGAGGAGTGAAAGAGTTTAACAGAAGAAAAGACATTTGCACTCTTAGGAAATCTTCAGTCCTTTTGGAAGCACAATCTGATGATCATAAAATCCAATGAGTAAACAATGAAGATCCTCCTCATCTTCAGTTTATGGCTCTTCTCAGGTGAGGTCTTCAACTTCACTCAGAGGCTTTTATGACATGTTTATTATGAGTGTTTACATGGTTCATATTTTCATCCTTTTAATCTTGTTCATTTACCTTTTTAATAAAAATATACATTTTGTGAGTATGACACAAAGCCCCTTGTTCAGATAACATGACTCTATAAGAGGAACTGCATTTTGATTCACAGGTCAAGTGAACTGTGAGGATGTGACTGGCTATAGAAAAGGAAGTGTCATTATCAACTGGCAGTATGATCGTCTCAAGTACATGAATCACACAAAGTATTTTTGCAAGATTAAACAAAACAAATGCACAAATGAACTAATTTCCCAGATTTGGGCTGGTAAAGTCAAATTTATGGCTGTAGATGACATTACGACTGGCCTCTACAGTGTATTAATCAGAAACATAAGTAAGCAGGATGCTGGAGCTTACAGGTGTGGAGTAGAAGGAGAGTTGAGTATAGACGTGACACTCAACGTACAAGAAGGTGAGAGACTTAATTTTGTGTTCTGGGTTTGATTTCTCAAACATATCATAGCACATGTGGACTGTAAGAAGGTCTGGTCAGGAGGGCCCCTAGAATGGCACAGATAGTGTTATAGTTAGAGAAGTTCAGATGCAGGAAGTGAAATCCACACCAGGATTTTGTTCCAGTCATCGTTTGTTAGCTTAAACCAGTAAGTAGTATTACTGAACTCAATTAGAGGGACACATTTACTTTTGGATTCTGATCTTTTACACCTCAGAAGAGCACAGAAATACTTTCTTTCTCTTTCTAGTTTACAGCACATGAAATGCTCACTGACTCATTTTGTTCATTTGGCAGATCCTTGCTGTGGAACATCACTCACACAAACAGCTCACCAAGGACACAACATTACACTCAACTGCACATATCCAGAGCAGTATAAAAATGATGTTAAATATGTGTTCAGAATGGCTAACAACAGCATCCATGCAGTCGTAACTAATGTTGAACAACGAAAAGGGAAACAGAGATTTTCCCTTTTAGAGGAAACACAAGTAAACATGTTTAGTTTGGAAATCAGTAATGTGACAGTGGAGGATGGAGGACTTTACCTGTGTGGAGCTCAGAAGAAGCTGGACAGATCTATGACCCCCTACATTCCTGTCTTCTGTGAAATACAGCTTCATGTCACATGTGAGAATCTGTTACTCTTATGAAGTTGCATGTTTATCCCAACTTTTTTGAATGATCTAGACCAGCATATACAGTTGCTATGCCACCTGAATCCTCATTAATCCACCATGTTTGTTAATTTCATGATTCTTTCCCTGACATCAATATCAAGCAACAGTAGATGTCTCTGGTAAGAAAATAATTTTGACATATAGAATATATTAGAATGGGTCATTTTGTTATCTTTATATCATATATATATATATGTCATATATAGAGGTATATATCTCTTATATATGTTATGAATTTTGAATTTTGTTGTCTATACGTTATATATATAACGTATCATGTGTGTGTGTGTGTGTTATGAATTTTGTTGTCTATACATTATATATATAACGTATCATGTGTGTGTGTGTGTGTGTGTTATGAATTTTGTTGTCTATACGTTATATATGTTATGAATTTTGTTGTCTATACGTTATATATATATAACGTATCATGTGTGTGTGTGTGTGTTATGAATTTTGTTGTCTATACGTTATATATGTTATGAATTTTGTTGTCTATACGTTATATATATAACGTATCATGTGTGTGTGTGTGTTCTGAATTTTGTTGTCTATACGTTATATATATGTTATGAATTTTGTTGTCTATACGTTATATATATAACGTATCATGTGTGTGTGTGTGTGTGTTATGAATTTTGTTGTCTATACGTTATATATGTTATGAATTTTGTTGTCTATACGTTATATATATATAACGTATCATGTGTGTGTGTGTGTTCTGAATTTTGTTGTCTATACGTTATATATATGTTATGAATTTTGTTGTCTATACGTTATATATATAACGTATTGTGTGTGTGTGTGTGTGTGTGTGTGTTATGAATTTTGTTGTCTATACGTTATATATATAACGTATCATGTGTGTGTGTGTGTGTGTGTGTGTTATGAATTTTGTTGTCTATACGTTATATATATAACGTATCATGTGTGTGTGTGTGTGTGTTATGAATTTTGTTGTCTATACGTTATATATATAACGTATCATGTGTGTGTCCTAGTGTTTCCCTCATCTCCAGGCAGCTCTGGCCTCAGTGTTCCCATCATCGCTGTGTGTGTCTGTGTGTTTCTACTGCTCATCGGAGGGTCAGCACTGATGCTCTATAAACTGGGATTCCATAAATCACAAAGTACTATTCATACACTCCTCCTCCTCTTCCCAAAGTAATTGGATAAGAAAAAAACAGCTTTGACATGTTATGTTAATATATTATTATTGTTGTTCCTTGTTGGCATCTGCAACATGTTCTGGAATGTTCATAATATTTAACATATAAAATGTACTTGCACACAGATTCATTGTCGATTTAATAGATGTAAAAACATTCTTTAGCCCTTGTTTCAGTACTGGTGTGTTTTGGAACATGACTGTTCCAAACATGACTGTAAATGTACATGACTGTAACATGACTGTAAATGTAAATTTGGTAGTGAGATATGATAGTGTTGTGGTAGTGCTTTGTTAATGGTCTGGTGGTGGTATGGTAGTTATATAGTAGTGCGCATAGTAATTATATGATAGTGGTATGGTAACGAAATAGTACTGGGCATGGTAATGATATCGTAGTGGGCATGGTAATTATATGGTAGTGGTATGGTAATGATATGGTAATTATATGGTAGTGGTATGGTAATGATATGGTAATTATATGGTAGTGGTATGGTAATGATATGGTAATTATATGGTAGTGGTATGGTAATGATATGGTAATTATATGGTAGTGGTATGGTAATGATATTGTATGGTAGTTGTTTATGTTGATATGAAGGTGTCGGCCACAGCAGTGTCATATGCAGGAATATCCAGTCAATGGTGGTCCTGAGTTCAGAACTGGACCACTGAAGAAAAGCAGGAGGTTTCTTACCGTAGAGCAAAACTCCAGTGATTCATTAACTCATAATATATATTGGGGACTAGCTGGACCTAAACAGAACAAAGAATAAAGCTGGAATGGAATCTGTCACCAACTGCCATTCTCTCCTTTGGAACTAAAATTTAAATGAATAATAATTTTACAATCTGAAATTCTGGTAATTTTCTGATAATTATCTTAATCTTCACTGATCACATGACCTTAGATGATCCCATGACCTTGGCTGATCACATGACCTCAGATGATCCCATGACCTTGGCTGATCACATGACCTCAGATGATCCCATGACCTTGGCTAATCACATGACCTTTTGCATTCTACAGGTTCTTATTTCTCAACAAATAGAAGAAACACAATAAACAGTAATGAGGTTAGGCTGCATATTTTACATATATATGAGACAAACAAACTCATCATTTCCATCACCACATACTTTCTCTGACAGAAACCACTGCTGTAACCTGGAAGCACCATAGAGTATTTCGTATGTCTCCCTCTCCCCAGGTTCACCATTCTCCCTACTATGAAGATGTTTCAGACTATTCACAGGCCACATCCACAACAGTTTATGCCACCACCCAAAAACTGAAGGCTCCTCCCACCTCTCCTAACAGCCCAGCAGAGCCTGCACTTGATTTCTACACGGTGGCTCTTCTACCGCTGGCCACAGCAGATACCTCTCCAGTGTATGCTACTGTGCACCATGGGGTGTGAGGCACATTCAGTCTGCTACTCACCTTCTTGGATTAACACACCAGCCCCCGAATAAAGTGCCTTCTTTATCTTTGACAGGCCTGTTCTGTCATGTTTGTGTAAAACATTGTGTTCATTTGTTTCTATTGTTCGGAGAAAGAAAAGGAATGAAAGATCTGAGCGATGAGAGAGAGCCTTTAGATTCAACTTTGTTTCTGTTTTCCCAACACAGGGTTGTGCAACAAAACACTGTCAGGCTGCTTCAGTACTGCAGTTATAAATAATAATTACAGTAGGTTCCCCACACTACGTGTGTGAACCCTAATAATAAAACAACAATAGAACAAAAATAGACATGAATAATAAACACTGAAGCTGTAAAGGAAGAGACAGAACTAATCTCAGACTATGCTAGCAATAAATATGCAGTCCCTGAGAAATTCCAGCTCAATCTGTGACACTGGAGTGTACAGTAGCCAGGTGCGATGTGAGAAATGTGGTAGTACTTGAGGAGACTCAACAGTGCTGTGTTGAAGTCAAAAGGACTGTTCCTTCCACACCAGTCTAAAATGAGACGAAGTGAGATGTGAGATGAAGTATATCGCTTACCAGTGCAAATATGAAAATCTGGTACATGATTTTAATGTGATAATATATGAAATGTTACCGGAGGGGTTTAAAATGGACACAGCGAGAGAAAAAAAAACAGATTATTTAAAGTGTGCCGAAACAGTCTTGAATCATGGTTTGAACTAATGTAGTTTAGACTGAATATTAAAAAGAAGAAAAACCAGGACAAACCGGGACAGCCCGGGAAAACCGAACAGGCACGTGAAAACCGGGACAGGCACGTGAAAACCGGGACAGGTGGCAACACTATAGCTACATTATTCTACCAGCAGAGGGAATTATCTGTTTCACTATATCACACATTACAAGGGTGGCAAAGGGCGGAGGTGCTGAGAAAGAGGAAGAAACTTTGTAGCTGTTGAGTGTGTGTCTGAGAGAGAGAGAGAGAGAGAGAGAGAGGGAGAGAGGTGTTAGAATTCAGAAGTAACAGAGTCTATATATACATATAGCTGACAAGATAATTTCAAAACTTCAATATTTAAACAAGAATGACCGTAATATTCACAGAAAACTTTTACTTTAGAATTCCACACATTCTCATCCTCTGGATTCTACCAGGTAAGAACTTGGCCCACTATCTGCCTCTGTATGTCTGTCTGCCCCTATACGTCTGTCTGCCTCCATAAGCCTGTGTAACTGTAAGGTGGGTATTTTTATGCATTGAAACAGGCCTCGTACTTTCCTTTTGGCTTCACCTCACTGTACACTGTTCGAGGAAAGAAAAGGCCTTTTCTCATCTCTCCCTTTCTCTTCTCTCATTTTTCCCTTTCTTCTCTCATCTCTTCCTTCCTTCTCTGATCTCTTCCTTTATTCTCTCATCTCTTCCTTTCTTCTTTCATCTTCTTTCATCTCTTCCTTTCTTCTTTGATCTCTCCCTTTCTTCTGTCATCTTTTCCTTTCTTCTTTCATCTCTTCTTTTCTTCTCTCATCTCTCCCTTTCTGCTTCTCTCTGCCAAACCCTCTCTGCCTCATTCTCTTCTCTGTTTTCAGTGTGTTCCTTAATGAACCAACCAATATTATACCAATCAATATTATATTATAACCTGTTGTCTCCCTCTCTCTCATCTCCTTTGTTTCTCTACATAGTGCTGAGGTGTGAAATTGTATTAAATTATACAGCATATGAGGGAGGAGATGTTCAGATCAGGTGTCCATTTGAGTCTGAATATGAGCAAAACTCAATGTACATTTGCAAAGACAATTGTGACAACCCTGTTAATTTCCAGAATAGAGGATTTGTAATTCAAAACAAAACCTTTATTGTCACCATCACTAATGTGAAATTAGAGGATGAAGGCATATACTGGTGTCTAGCAACCAACAACTCATCTTCCACTAATTACAAAGTGAAGATCCAGCTAGCCATAAAACCTGGTAAGCAAACAATCACAACACATCTCTTTGCACAAGTAAATTTGACATAAAACATATAAAGACCAACCACAGAACCAAAACCAAACTGTTAGATTCAGATTCAGATTCAATTTATTGTCATTGCACATGTACGAGTATAGGCAACGTACTCGTTAGTACTCATTAGTTAAATGAACTAATTGTCATCCTTTAATCTAATGTGCTAAATTTGTTTCTGATTACAGGGTTGACTTGTAATTTAGGCAAAAATATATCTATTCAATGCCATTATAATGATGACCTTAGACATTTAGTGAAATTCTTTTGCATTGGACAGCCAACAAACTGTACAAAGTATGGAGTCAAGGTCACATCAGAAAAAACACAAAATGAACGCCTGTCTCTGACTGATAATGTGTCTACTGGAGTCTTCACTGTGACCATTGCTAACCTCATAGAGAAGGATTGTGGGATATATTGGTGTGGGGCTTCTACAATGGCAGGCCATGTGGTCATTTCCTCTGTGGCTCTTCAGTTTTGTCATGGTAAGTCTTGAGCAGTGTTACAAACATTAGTTTCAAATATTACATTCTTTATCATTTAGGCTGAACATAATTTTCTCTTTCAAAAGGAGAAGCTGGGGGTGTAGACTTTAGTAGACTTGCATAGCAATGTAACCTTTCTATGTTTCTGAATTATCATGAATATGGCTCTATAAACCATTCAGATTTAAAAAGGTTTGAAAGAGGTTTGCTGTTCACATCCTCAGGCAGCATCCTCATCCTCAGTCAGTTGGCACATGGTTCATTTCCTGGTACTAAGACAGGAGTGTCTTCAGACTGTATATTTTCTGATTGAACTAATTCAGAATTGACTTAAATTCCTACTGCTGAGTTTTAAGTGTTTATATGGTTTACACCTCAGCAGTTTAATCGCAAGGCATGTAAACTTAAGGGGCCGCAGATCAGTTGAAACAAACATGCTGGTGGTTCCTACCACCCAACTGAAGAGCACAGACTGCTCTCAGATCAGCTGATAAAAGCATGCTGATAGTTCCTACCAGCGAACTGAAGAGTGTCAAATGCTATCAGATCAGATCTTAAACACATTCTGATGGTTTCTACCACCGACTGAAGTGTTCAGATGCTGCCCTTTGGCCCCAAACTGTGAAATTTTCTCCCAGATGATGTGAGGGCTCTCAGAATATTACATTTTCTGTGAAGAGATTTAAAAGTTTTTAAAAGTGCTATAGAAATAAATTCAGTCTATTATCAACTCAGCAACTAATCCCCAAGCCCATGCTCTGTATTAGAGCATGGAAAACAAACACAACTCCCTACTGGGCCGGTTTCAGTTTTGGAGTGCTGTTCCGTCAGCTTCTTGGGAGAAAGTGGAACAAAACAAAATAGCTGCAGAAACAACCGCTGCTGACATGCTTGAGCATAGCTTCGCTGTCCAATCAGAAGACAGCTATGAGGAAGCTTACCAATCAGAAGAGTACCATTCAGAAAGCTGGAGGAGGCAGGCTGGATTTCCTGAACTGGTTTATTAATAGCAGAAACAGAACACCCTGTGCAGAGGTAAATGCAGACTTACAATACATGCACCTGCTGCATGCTGCACACAGGGCACATGGACCCCAATGCCACAAAAATGACAATGATAGGACCGTGGGTACTATGTTTATTTGCATGTGTACAAACTATTGAGTTGAATTGTGGCTTAATCCATGCACTGATGACAGAACAAGCAATATGCCTAAGCTGCCATCGTGACACCAACTAGTGACCCCCTCCATATCACCATCGTGACACCAACTAGTGCCCCCTCCATATCACCATCATGACACCAACTAGTGACCCCCTCCATATCACCATCGTGACACCAACTAGTGACCCCCTCCATATCACCATCGTGACACCAACTAGTGACCCCATGATCAGAGGCACTAGTGTTGTTTATCTTATTCATTTTCCAATGTCTCTTCTTACAACTACATTATCTACATTGCACCTTAAAATATATTTCAGCAGTGGTTATTCATTATCTCAGTGTATTTCTGCAAGCACTGATGTTGGTGACTGTGTTTGATTCATCTTGTGATGGTTTTAGGTGCTCAGACTGCATTCACTAAAACAACAGAGCTGAGAGGAAAGGATGCAAAAGCTGCAGATGTAGCCCACACTCCCAACACAGTGTCTGTTTCTGCAGAGACTTCATCATCATCATCATCATCATCTTCTTCTTCTTCTTCTTCTTCATTGCCAATGCCAGGATCAGGTAAGTCTCTTAAGTTAAAAATCAATTGGCACTGCCTTGTCTGAGCAGTTCATTGTGATTTTCTAAATGTGTTTCATCTCTCACATGCAAAGCAGACCCAGAATTGCTTCGGTCTGTATCTGCAGGTATGGCCGTGTTCATCATCCCCTCTGTGCTAACTGCTCTGCTGCTGGTTGGTGTTATACTCTACATCTTTCTCAGAAAAAGACAAAAGAAACATGGTGACTATTCAACTCTTTTGCTTACATACTCTGGGCAGCTGTGCACACCCACATTACTTCTCACTTTTCAAAAATAACCATTGCATTGTCAACAGTTCACTCAAAGTATGGCTTCACATCTCCAGTATTATATGTGCCTGACTTTTCATTGCCCCCTGGTGATATAACATTTGAGTGATTCCTGCTTTGTGCTGTTCTCCACAGATCATGGCTTATCCCATGTTCAACAGGGAGATGATAATATAGTGGTGAGTTACAGAGTGTGTATGTGTGTGTGGGGGAGGGTGGCAAATCTATTTTAATCTACAAGCATTTTCAATGTAATATTTATACAGCAACAAATGAATATCTGTAAGTAATGCAATAAGGTTTAGATCATAATCACTGCCGCTTGGTCATAACTCTCTTTCCCCACTTTTTGATTTGCAGTAGTAATTGTCAGTTAACTTGTCTAAGTATTTCTGATCAGGTGTATAATCTTCACTCTCCTTTTTCATGCTTTTTGTGCCCTCATTTTGATCTCTCATATATCACTTTCCTCAGCTTGCTCAAAGTACAGCTGATTGTGAGAAGATTAAAGATCAACCAGAAAAACACAAAAGATGTTCTGCTGGTCCCACTGATAGCTTCAACTATGCTACAGTGACCTTCCTTCTGAAGCCAGACAGCTCTGACCAGAACCCTTCATCAGAGGATGTGTGTGCATATGCCATTATCAGACAACCCAAGTCTTAACAAGACAGAGAGACACAGGCAGACATGCTGTAAGGACGTGCTTCTTCAAAACTTGCTTGTTGTAGATTTTAAAAGTTGTGTCTCTCGTTATGTCTCTGAGTGGTGTTTATCGAAGTTATGTCTCTTGTTGTCATGTTTGTACTTATCAACGTCGTGCTGATCAAAGTCATACTTGTGCATCTTTATATCATGCTCATCATAGCATATGGGATAAAGGTCAACAGAATTTTTGCTTGACACTTGGGTAATGTGAGAAAAAAGGGTAAAACGAGTAGTTACAGTTATAAAATTAGATTGCCTGTGTTATGTTCAATACTCACACACAAAATGTAAATGAATGTCAAATTGTTTTGTTTTTTTGTCATCAGAATTGCATGTGAATTGTTTGTTACTGGTTGTATACAAAATTAACTTAAGCAGGTTATCCCCAGTTTTCAACAAGTTTTATGTTTGAATAAATTTGTGTAGAACAAGGACACCAACAGTAGGCCCTGTAGACTAGTACTAATAACACCCAGGTCATGTGGTCAAGTCCCAGGGAGTGCAGGCATAATCATACTCGTAGGTCACACTGGTAAGTCACTCTGGATAAGAATAATTGCCAAATGCAAATGTAGGCCCAACACGAAAGTAAAACATTGAATTAACAGGTAACAATATGTAACATTGAACTTATTGTTGTTACTGACACATCTAGCTAAATCTGTTCTATTATCTTAATAGTTTTCCCGATTATTATTATCTTATTTACTTTACTTTTTTATTATCTTATTTACTTTACTTTTTTACATTCTATGTATTTTAATATTTGTATCTTTAATTTCTTTTAACATTTTCTTTTTGTCTTATCTGTCACGGTCACGGCTCCGGACCCTTCCCTGTGGGCGTGTCGCTATGTCGTCTGCGTGCAGTTATGTCCATGTTTGTAGTTCTGTGGGTGTGGGTCGTTTGTGAGCGTGTTCGTAGTCGCACCTGTGCCTTGTCTCGAGATCACGAGGGTATGTGTTAATCACCTATATAATGTGCGTTCGCGCAATGTCTTGTGCTCATCTTTGTCTAAAGCAGTGGTTCCCAAAGTGGGGAGCGCGCCCCCTAGGTGGGGCGCGGAGCTATTGCAGGGGGGGCGCGGAGCTTGGAAGTAAAGCCTGGTTTATACTGTACTTTCGCGAGTGACCGTAGCGCGTGACTCCGCCCATCTCGCGCAACCCTGCACAAACAGTGGAGGCGTTTATACTTGCGCGAGCTTCACTACAGTGTTCTCCGAAACGATTAGGTGGCGATAGGTGGCAGTGGAGAATAAAAAAACCCCTGCAAAACCGGTGAAAGAATATTTTTACCTGACGGTACACCAGGCATCAAAATAAATAAATATATACACACACACACACACTATATATATATATATATATATATATATATACAGTGGTACCTCAAGATACGAGTTTAATCCGTTCCAGACCCGTGCTCGTATCTCGAACTGCTCGGTTCTGGAAGCAATTTAACAATGTAAAGTATTGTAATTGGTTCCGGTCCTTAAAAAAGTCACAAAACTAGCGTAAATGTGGAAAAAAAGACATGTTCTTTATTGATAGAGGCACACGCAACATGTAAAATAAATGTAGGAGAAATAGTTATTACAGTACAGTAGTATCAAAAACATGGTACAGTACAGTAAGTACATACTGTAATCCTTAAATGGCGCTGCGGGGGTGGGGGGTGTTGTACGAGTCTACTTCACCGGACATACCACACATATGCTTAACAATAGAAACACTTTCACAGTCTAAACGAGACAGGCGAATTAAAGCTGAGAAGACAAAAGGTTGTGGGGGAGGGAGAGAAAGAAAAGCGTTTGAGTGTGTCTTTGAGCTGATTAATGATTTCTTTTTTTCCATATAGTACTGTACTGCCACCTAGTGGTTCATGCTCATATCTCGAGCGTGCACTCGGGTGTCGAACAGAAATTTTGCTCGTCTCGGTGCTCGTATCTTGGATCGCTCGTATATAGAGCAGCTCGTATCTCGAGGTACCACTGTACATAGATCTATATGAATAGAAATATACATCTATGAATCTGCGCGAATGGTGGTGGCGTTTATACTAGCCGCGTCACATTCTTTGTAGTTTTGTCCGAAACGATATGCGCAAAAATATTCTTATCTACTAAAGGGGGGCACGGCAGAAAAAGTTTGGGAACCACTGGTCAAGTTTCATGCCAGTGTGAGTGTCTTTGTACCGTGCTTGCACTTCCGTGTTGAAGCTACGTGTTTTGTGTCCAGTAAAAGTTCTGTGTTGCATTGTTTCCGTTGTCGTCGTGTCTGCTGCTCCGCACATCACATTATCTCCTTTTAATGTTTCTTTTTATTTATACTGTAAAGCAATTTGAGTTGCATGTATGTATGAAAGGTGCTATACAAATTAAGATTATTATTATTATTATTATTATCTAGGTTAGGTGAATAAATTTTTTTATATATGTTTAGTTTTTTTTTTTTTCCAAATAATTTATGTAGGCTAATATATGTCTCGTCTAGAATAATGTTTGTTGATATGTCTACCTCTACTGGAAAGAATGTGTCACGTCCAGCCCCTCCCTCCTCCCTGGTCCCGCCTAGCTTCCCCGTTCCCATTGTTTCTCCCTTTGTCGTTAGTGCATACACCTGAGTCTCATTTCACTGTCTAGTTTCTTTGTATAAAATCCCCTTGGTATATCACCCTTGTGTATATCACCCTTGTCATTGTTAGTGAGTATGTCCCCTTGTGCTCTTGTTCTCCCCTTGATGCCGATTCTTGTTCTTTGTTTTACTTCTAGTCCTCGTCATTGTTTTGTTTCCCTCCATTGATCTCTTGCGTTTCCTTACTGCGGTCATGCCATCTGCACTTCGCAAAAGCTCGGTCACGCTATCTACACTGAAAACTCACTTACGCGCATACAAGCGGTATTACGGTAGCGCTTTGGGCAACGACGCAGAGAGATTGAAATGCTATAAATTGATCTTCTGTACTTATCTAAATAACTAAATGTGCTCATATTTTGTTTTTCAGTTATTTTTTCAAGTGTGGGAATTTTAAGTCATATGATACCAAACTCAAGAAATTTGCAAAATCATGTTAAATGGAGATTTGGTTGCTTATGTTAACTATTTGGGACTCTGTAAAATACACAAATCAAATTGTTATTAAACCAGTCCATCATATTCTTGAACAACCCTTCCTAATGTTTCATTCCTGTGATTTACAAGTGCTTTTACTGTAGCGTTTTGGAATAACATGATGGGAAAATCCTAAAACATAACGATTTGGTTGCTTATTTTCACTATTTGGGGCTCTTTAAAAAACACAAATCAAATTGTTATCAAATTACTCCACTACATTCTTGAAGTACACTTACTAATGTATCACTCCTGTGATTTGCAAGTGTTTTTACTGTAGCATTTTGAAATAACATGATGGCAAACTCCTGATACATGACGATTTGTTTGCTTATTTTCACTATTTGGGGCTCTATTAAATACACATATCAAATTGTTATCAAATTACTCCACTACATTCTTGAAGTACACTTACTACTGTATCATGTCTGTGATTTACAAGTGTTTTTACTGTAGCATTTTGGAATAACAAGATGGCAAAATCATGTTAAATGGCGATTTGGTTGCTTATTTTCAATATTTGGGACTCTATAAAATACACAAATCAAATAGTTATCAAATTACTCCACTATATTCTTGAAGTACACTTACTACTGTATCATGTCTGTGATTTACAAGTGTTTTTACTGTAGCATTTTGAAATAACATGATGGCAAAATCATGTTAAATGGCGATTTGGTTGCTTATTTTCAATATTTGGGGCTCTATAAAATACACAAATCAAATTGTTATCAAATTACTCCACTACATTCTTGAAGTACACCTACTACTGTATCATTCTTGTAATTTACAAGGGTTTTTACTGTAGCATTTTGGAAAAACATGATAGAAAACTCCTGATACATGACGATTCGGTTGCTTATTTTCAATATTTGGGGCTCTATAAAATACACAAATCAAATTGTTATCAAATTACTCCACTACATTCTTGAAGTACCCTTACTACTGTATCATTCTTGTAATTTACAAGGGTTTTTACTGTAGCATTTTGGAATAACATGATGTCAAAATCATGTTAAATGGCGATTGGGTTGGTTTTTTTCACTATTTGGGGCTCTATAAAATACACAAATCAAATTGTTATCAAACTACTCCACTGTATTCTTGAAGTACCCTTACTACTGTATCACTCCTGTGATTTGCAAGTTTTTTTACTGTAGCATTTTGGAATAACATGATGGCAAATACCAGATACATGACGATTTGGTTGCTTATTTTCAATATTTGGAGCTCTATAAAATACACAAATCAATTGTTATCAAATTACACTACTATATTCTTGAAATACACTTGCTAATGTATTATTCCTGTGATTTGCCAGTGCATTTTGAAATAATGAGATGGAAAATATATAATACGTTTTATACATATCGATTTATTAATTCTGATCAAACTTCCTCATTACTATCACCGCTTCCACCACAATCATCATATAAACAATTAAATGTACATATTTAAACAGACTTCAGAACATTTCCTGCCATAAACATGTCATCATCTTCTTAGTCTTCTGCTACCACTTGTTTAATCTGTGCAGATTTGACAATGCCATTGTTCTGTTGTGGTGTCTAAGGCACTGCTTGGCACAGGCACACAGTTTGGGTGGTACCAGGAGCTGCATCTGCTGCACTGGACCATCACCTCTTTATTATGGGAGGTTCTGCAGACGCAGTAAACTTCCACTTTGTCTGTTTCTCCCTCAGGTTTTGGCTGTGTTTTTATGAAGGGAAAGACAGGAGCTCTTTTCTCCATCATTGCTCTGTAGAGTCTTTGCCTTAGTTTTTTCTCCTCAAAATGGCACTCGTATGGTCTGACTCCTTCACATAAAACTGTAGCAAAGGCCAGTGCAAAAAGTCCACAGTTGCTACCTGACTGCTGAATTTGCACAGCAGGTCTCCTGAGGAAGAAATAGGGTGCTTCTGGACGAAGCATCCAAGACAGCGTTTGATGGGTGGTCTTATTAATTGATGCATTCAAACTGTCATACTGCAACTGCACACCTCGTTTGGCCCACAGAAAATGTTGCTTGCTGTAATCCAGTGATTGTCATTAATGTTCAGTACTTGTACAAATGGCTTTTCTGTCGTCCCAACAATCAACAAAACAGCAGACATGACTGAAAACCATCAGTGTCAGTACTGCTGCGCCATGTAGAAGCAAGCTAAATCCATCTCATCACTGCTTAGCCATGTGTGGGGATCCAGAATGCTAATCAGCTGATCATGGTGAATGGATACTGGACGTGACAATCTGGCTGGTGGAATTATTTCTTTTGGGGAGTGAACTCTACAGATTGGCCCAAGGTTTTCTGTCTTTCCTCCTATTTTCATTCCTGTTCTTTTCTGGGAGACAAAATGTGACACAAAAAGGTTATATGCCATGTCAAGCATTAACACGTAATGAATTTAATTCAACAGTACTTGCCCTAATTTTAATATTAAGTCCTGTTTTATTGCATTTTGATTGAATGACCCAAACGATACTTCCATTATTTTAAATGTAAAGAACTTCAGAAATATGGGTAATCATTAATTATAGGCAAAACTCATTATTGCCTATAATCATTATTAACATAATTCACATACTATTCACAAGATTACATAAATACTTGATTTAGAACAGTACCTTTTTTGTGTTGGTTATGGGTTTCTCTCTCACCCATTTAGGAGTGGCTGGCTCGTGAGATGGGGTGTCACAGGATAAGTCTGTTATAGTGTTAGGGCATCACATCATATTTGTCATGTTTGATATTCTCTTTTTATTCTTCCATTCATTTCAAAAGTATTTTAAAGACACCTCTGGAGACCCAAGCATTATCTTTTTATCTGATATTCATAATATTTGCAATATTTTATTTTGGATTTCACTCATGGACAAGGAAGTAACAGTTGGTCTATTCTGCTATTTTTAATTCACAATGAAACAGATCAATAGATAATCAATAGAATCAAATAGAAATAGACTGAAAACTGCTGAAAAAACCCACCCATGTTTTCTATAAGATATTAATATGCAGTGTTGGGAACTTTAAATGTATTCAACTGTAAATATTGTCATAACTCACCTTTCCTTCCTTTTTGCATCCATAATACTTGTTTTGAAGTGTTCTCGATGTTTTGGACACTGTCACTGTATGCTTACTATATTAAAATGGAGCAAACTAATTTTGACA
Source organism: Brachyhypopomus gauderio (assembly GCF_052324685.1). Lineage (NCBI taxonomy): Eukaryota > Metazoa > Chordata > Actinopteri > Gymnotiformes > Hypopomidae > Brachyhypopomus > Brachyhypopomus gauderio. The sequence continues at coordinate 1,440,205 of NW_027506870.1, forward strand.
AGACAACATGATGCTTCGAATCAATGCAAAAATGGTTTAACCTTTGGTGATGCTGAATAGCTTACACATGGACCAAACCAATTAATGTAACATACTGCAATTTGAGATGAATGTTATTTGTCTTTAGTCCATTAGTAACTGAATGTAATGCATCAAATGTAAATAATAGTACTATATATATATATATATATATCTACTTACCATTAAATAAAAAAAGTAAAGTTTGGAAAATGCTACAGTAAAAACACTTGTAAATCATAGGAGTGATACAGTAGTAGGTGTACTTCAAGAATGTAGTGGAATAATTTGATAACAATTTGATATGTGTATTTAATAGAGCCCCAAATTGTGAATACAAGCAACCAAATCGTCATGTATCAGGATTTTCCCATCATGTTATTCCAAAATGCTACAGTAAAAACACTTGCAAATCACAGGAATGATACAGTAGTAGGTGTACTTCAAGAATGTAGTGAAGTAGTTTGATAACAATTTGATTTGTGTATTTTATAGAGCTCCAAATAGTGAAAAAAAAAATCAAATCGCCATTTAACATGAATTTGCCATCATGTTATTCCAAAATGCTACAGTAAAAACACTTGTAAATCACAGACATGATGCAGTAGTAGGGGTACTTCAAGAATATAGTGGAGTAATTTGATAACAATTTGATTTGTGTATTTTATAGAGCCCCAAATATTGAAAATAAGCAACCAAATCGTCATGTATCAGGAGTTTGCCATCATGTTATTCCAAAATGCTACAGTAAAAACACTTGTAAATCACAGACATGATACAGTAGTAGGTGTACTTCAAGAATACAGTGGAGTTATTTGATAACAATTTGATTTGTGTATTTTATAGAGCCCCAAATAGTGAAAAAAACTAATCAAATCGCCATTTAACATGATTTTGTCCTCATGTTATTCCAAAATACTACAGTAAAAACACTTGTAAATCACAGACATGACTTTGATATGTGTATTTAATAGAGCCCCAAATAGTGAAAATAAGCAACTGAATAGTCATGTATCAGGAGTTTGCCATCATGTTATATCAAAATGCTACAGTAAAAACACTTGCAAATCACAGGAATTATACATTAGGAAGTGTTTTTAAAGAATATAGTGAACTGGTTTGATAATTAGATTTTTGTATTTTATAAAGCTCCTAATAGTGAAAATAAGCAACCAAATCTCCATTTAGCAGACTTTTGCCATCTTATTTGAGTTTGGTATCATGACTTCAAATGCCCAACAGTTAAAATAACTGAAAAATAAATTATGAGCATTTTTAGATATATTTAATTAAGGTTCAAAACAGTGGCGTGCACACATAGACACCAGGTGGTGCTAAAGCACCACCAACTCTGCCCTTTATCAACGAAAGTGCCCTTTTGAAACTTCGGGTTTTTATTATTTATTTATTTTTATCATTTTACTGAGATCGGTTTGAAATGATCTTTTGAAAACCTGAACCATTAAAAACAAAGCCCTGAAATGAGCCACCACCTCGCACACGCCCGACCTCTCTTCCTTTAACACCAGATGCGCAGTTTAGTTCAGCGAGTGGATGGAAGCGTTTTCAGCACGGCACACACGGTCACAGATAGAATTCTTCTCCCGTGCCCCACCAGCCAGGTCACATACACATCAAGTAAAATCGTACCGTTTGCCCTCTAAGCCCAACGTGAAATCATTTTCTTGTGCAGTAAAATGTCTCATACAGCACCAAACTACTAGCATTTTTAGACGACTGGTCACCTGATAAACTAGTCGCTCTAGCCCAAATCAATGATAGATAACGTGAGGACGACCACATACAAATAATTATGGTAGAGTTTGAAAATCTATGTGCTAAGCTGAACGTACCGTTGTATAGGTTTTGTTAGGAAACATAAATTAACACATTCATTTGTGAAAGAAGAAACGGGAAGTTCCCCATTACCTGTGAAAAATGCCCATCTGCATTCATGTAATGACAACACTCAGTAGCCTATAACTCCTTCTCCTACTTTTTGGTCTTTTTACTGTCTTAATTGTAGGCCTATATTGATTTAAATTGTAAAATATATGCAACACGGCCTGCAGACAGTGGAGGGTAAACAGAAGTTAACTGAAGGACATGACTGTATATAGTTAATATTGGATATGAATTATATCAGTTGGCTGCGTGACTTTTGTCTATTGAAAACTCACGTTTAGAGAATGTTACAAATAAAAGTCTTTTTTGCGCGAAAAAGTGCCCTTCAAATCCCCCCCCCCCCCCCCCCCCCCCCCCCGAGCACTTGCCCCCCAAAATGTCTGTGCACGCCACTGGTTCAGAACATCAATTCATGGGTTTTCAATATCTGCACTTAGATAACATCCTGCGTCGTTTCCCAGTGCGCTACCGTAATACCACGTGTATGCGCGTAAGTTAGTTTTCAGTGTAGATAGCGCGACCGAGCATTTGCGAAGTGCAGACGGCGTGACCGCAGTGTTTCACTGTGCATGTTCCTTGTCGTTAGCGGTCATTGGTTGTCAGTTCGCTAGTTGTCTGTTTGGTTATCCGTTCATGGTTTGGTGTTGCTTGTATCTAGTCGCTCCTTGTAGTCGTTACATTATTTGTGTATATCCTCCCGTCATGTTTGCCTGAACTGTAGGGTTATGTTCTTGTGTATGTTCTCGTTCCAAAGTTGTATTGCTTGCCCGTTTGGTGGTGTCTTCCCCTCTGTCTTTAGTGTAGTCCCTTTCTGTCTTTTGTGGTGTAGTTTAGTGTTGTTACTTCCTTTTCAATAAATATTCAAACTGCATTTGCGTCACTCCCGCTATTCAGAAACGTAACAGATTGTTGCGTAAACCACTATTGTAGAGGATGTAAAACTACCAATTATTTTATGAAGCACCCATATGATGACGTGAGCTATAGGCTACTATTCCGTTCATTCCACCTGTGTCTCCGTCTGCCTGTTACGACGCCTTCTGCGTCACAAAAAGACTATAATGCTAAATATGAACTAATTTAAAGTGCAATACAGAATGACTGCTGTTCTTGCTAAAATTATGTAAAATATCTTACAAATACTGTATATCAGTTCAACCATAAACTTTCTTTCTATAAAAATTCTGATCTGTTTTTTAATGCGTTTTCTAGTACTTTGCAGAATACATACGTGAACCTTTTAACTGCCCTCTGTGACTTTTCCTGTTCTTCATGTCCAAGAGGATCATGGACGTAAATTGTTCTTTGAAGTGCATTGAGGTACTATAAATAACAATTATTCATTTTATTATTCTGCTATTGTGAACTTTTATTTTAAAGGTTAAAGATGAAGTGTGTGTGTGTGTGTGTGTGAGTGTGTTAGTGTGTGTGTGTGTGTGTGTGTGTTTGTGTGTGTAGGTGTGTGTGTGTGTTAGTGTGTGTGTTTGTGTGTGTGTGTGTGTGTGTTAGTGTGTGTGTGTGTGTGTGTGTGTGGTGTGTGTGTGTGTTAGTGTGTGTGTGTGTAGGTGTGTTTGTGTTAGTGTGTGTGTGTGTGTGTGTGTGTGTGTGTGTGTTAGTGTGTGTGTGTGTAGGTGTGTGTGTGTGTGTGTTAGTGTGTGTGTGTGTGTGTGTTTGTGTGTGTGTGTTTGTGTGTGTGTGTTGTGTGTGTGTGTGTTAGTGTGTGTGTGTGTGTGTGTGTGTTAGTGTGTGTGTGTGTGTTAGTGTGTGTGTGTGTGTGTGTGTGTGTAGGTGTGTGTGTGTGTGTTAGTGTGTGTGTGTGTAGGTGTGTGTGTGTGTGTAGGTGTGTGTGTGTGTGTGTGTAGGTGTGTGTGTGTGTGTTAGTGTGTGTGTTAGTGTGTGTGTTAGTGTGTGTGTGTGTGTAGGTGTGTGTGTGTGTGTTAGTGTGTGTGTGTGTGTGTTAGTGTGTGTGTGTTTGTGTGTGTGTGTGTGTGTGTTTGTGTGTGTGTGTGTTAGTGTGTGTGTTAGTGTGTGTGTGTGTGTTAGTGTGTGTGTGTTTGTGTGTGTGTGTGTGTTAGTGTGTGTGTGTGTGTGTGTGTGTTAGTGTGTGTGTGTGTAGGTGTGTGTGTGTGTGTAGGTGTGTGTGTTAGTGTGTGTGTGTGTGTGTGTGTGTGTAGGTGTGTGTGTGTGTGTTAGTGTGTGTGTTAGTGTGTGTGTGTTACTGTGTGTGTGTGTGTGTGTTAGTGTGTGTGTGTGTGTGTTAGTGTGTGTGTGTGTGTGTTAGTGTGTGTGTGTGTGTGTGTGTTAGTGTGTGTGTGTGTGTTAGTGTGTGTGTGCTCTCTTACCACCAATATCCAGTGACCACCAGTGTAGCATGCTCCAATAATACCCTGATATTTTGATAGATTCACCTTTAACACAGAAATATAAAAAATACTTTATTTATAGATTACAGTATGTACTAATATGGTTAGCTGTGGTGTCATGAGTAGGATGAGATGAAATACATATTTCAATTGTATTATTGTCTAATTGCACAATTTCAAGCATAGTCAAGTGCTGAGTACAGCTTATCAGCAGGTAAAAGCCTTACTCTTCCATGTCTGATGAAGTTTTCCTCTTCACCTCTGAAGATAACCCCGTTGTGTACAGATGGAGGTGATATACTCTTCACCTCTGAAGATAACCCCGTTGTGTACAGATGGAGGTGATATACTCTTCACCTCTGAAGATAACCCCGTTGTGTACAGATGGAGGTGATATACTCTTCACCTCTGAAGATAACCCCGTTGTGTACAGATGGAGGTGATATACTCTTCACCTCTGAAGATAACCCCGTTGTGTACAGATGGAGGTGATATACTCTTCACCTCTGAAGATAACTCCGTTGTGTACAGATGGAGGTGATATACTCTTCACCTCTGAAGATAACCCCGTTGTGTACAGATGGAGGTGATATACTCTTCACCTCTGAAGATAACCCCGTTGTGTACAGATGGAGGTGATATACTCTTCACCTCTGAAGATAACCCCGTTGTGTACAGATGGAGGTGATATACTCTTCACCTCTGAAGATAACCCCGTTGTGTACAGATGGAGGTGATATACTCTTCACCTCTGAAGATAACCCCGTTGTGTACAGATGGAGGTGATATACTCTTCACCTCTGAAGATAACCCCGTTGTGTACAGATGGAGGTGATATACTCTTCACCTCTGAAGATAACCCCGTTGTGTACAGATGGAGGTGATATACTCTTCACCTCTGAAGATAACCCCGTTGTGTACAGATGGAGGTGATATACTCTTCACCTCTGAAGATAACCCCGTTGTGTACAGATGGAGGTGATATACTCTTCACCTCTGAAGATAACCCCGTTGTGTACAGATGGAGGTGATATACTCTTCACCTCTGAAGATAACCCCGTTGTGTACAGATGGAGGTGATAGAGCCGTCTTCCAGATGGACTCCTATTCTTCTGCAGCTGGAAGAACAACTCGAGTTAATTATCATTTTTTCACAGATTATAGTTAGTTCTGAGGTTGTTTACCACTTGCTAGTAAAATCTCATGTTTTTGGAGGTGATTTACCTCCCCATAAATGTCTTCATTTGGTTGCAGTGATCGGAATTCCTTGCATCGAACTACGAGTGGCAGTGTGATCTGTGCAGTTCACCACTGACACCACAGTCTCATCTCCCTTACTAGAAAAGAGCTGTTTCACCTACATCGCCAAAAGAGCAGTATTTTCTTTCACACACACAGTTGCAGGAGGGAATACTGTAGAAGAAACTGTAGCCTAAAGGACAGAAGGACAGAAAAAAAAATTTATTTTGTGAACAGTGTACTGTTAAACTGAAGGGTACATATCCAGTTCATTCACCTTGTCATTGTTTCACTGTTGTTCCTCTTGATTACATTCATCAGTGTCAGTGCTGTCTCTTTTCTTGATGTGGAGAACGGTTTTCATTTTATTTTTTCTTTTGGTTGTTTCCCCCTTGGGCTGTGGGATGTTTTGTGGTATGGAGAAATATTTAGATGATTGAGGCATGTTGGATTGTGTTCGCTTGGCCCACTGTTCTTTGGATGTGTCAAGAGAACACCTAGATGCTGCAAGTGGGTGTGTCAGTAGATCTGTGGACATTTTCATCTTCATTACATGTTCAGTGTATCTCCCCTTCAGTGAAGAGTGCATTGAACGGATGAACTCTGCTGGGCGCATTTTCTTTCTGTGTCTTAGAATTAAGTTCTTTGTGATCCTGAACCAGGTCTCAACATAGCACTTGGTGTCACCAGTTACTTCTGGAGTTGTTAGGGGTTCTTCCAAAGAGCTGTGTCGCTTTAATTTTCCTAGAAGCAGCCCACTCCACAATGGGAAAATGCACAATGGGAAAAAGTAGGTTTCAAACAAAATTTGGATGATGTCTGGGCAAAAGTATACATTAGTCCCAGATTTCAGTTCATCTTCTGTCACTGAAGTGTTCCTGATGACATTTAGAACGGCCCTGAAGGCAGCTGTGAAGGGTGATCCACCACTGATTGTTTTCAGGTTTGTCTGCATTTCCTCTTCCCCACTGCAGGTAAGAAAGCAAAGCTCCACATCTGAAGTTTTGGTAATGAGGTTCTTTAACTCAGTTACACTTTTCTGTACATTTTCAGTTTCATTTTCTGTTGTGAATGCCACACACATATGCCTGAAGATTTCTTTTGCCTTGTCAAGCATTGTGGTGTTCTGGAGAAGGCCAAAGCAAAATGTGGCAAATTCTCTCAGCCCTCTGTCCTTAGTCTTTCGGCCAGCAGAATTTGAAAATGCCTTTATTGTGTGAGCCGCACATATGGGCACTATGGTGAACTCTGCATCCTTTATTTTTCCAGTGGTAATCAGGAATGCCTTCTCAAGGTACTGACGGATATTGTCCTTATTGAAGGACAAAAGGGTGCCCTGAATTAATGCCCAGCTGTAATCTACTTCTACTTAGTTGACACAAATTTTTGTGCATTTTGCCAAATTTGTTACAAACTTCAGTAACCAAAATGCAATAGTTGGGACATCATGGTCATTTGAAAGCATTTCAGTCACTGGGAGTGACGGTGCATCATGTCCCATCCCTGGCAGTGTTAGAGTGTAATACAACACTCGTTTAGCCTGTTGTGGTATTTTTGCTACCACACCACCTGTTGCATCTAGATAAAGGGAAAGGTTTTTTGTTTTTCTCAGATGTGCCACCAGGATTGACATACTCTGCTCTGTGAACAGATGCACATCAAATGGATTTATTTGCAAGTGCTGAACATACCAGGCCAGTTTGAATAACTAGTGTCACACTCCTTCATTATAGTTTGAATAACTAGTGTCACACTCCATCATTATAGTTTGAATAACTAGTGTCACACTCCATCATTATAGTTTGAATAACTAGTGTCACACTCCTTCAATATAGTTTGAATAACTAGTGTCACACTCCATCATTATAGTTTGAATAACTAGTGTCACACTCCATCATTATAGTTTGAATAACTAGTGTCACACTCCTTCATTATAGTTTGAATAACTAGTGTCACACTCCTTCAATATAGTTTGAATAACTAGTGTCACACTCCTTCATTATAGTTTGAATAACTAGTGTCACACTCCTTCATTATAGTTTGAATAACTAGTGTCACACTCCATCATTATAGTTTGAATAACTAGTGTCACACTCCTTCAATATAGTTTGAATAACTAGTGTCACACTCCTTCAATATAGTTTGAATAACTAGTGTCACACTCCTTCATTATAGTTTGAATAACTAGTGTCACACTCCTTCATTATAGTTTGAATAACTAGTGTCACACTCCTTCATTATAGTTTGAATAACTAGTGTCACACTCCTTCAATATAGTTTGAATAACTAGTGTCACACTCCATCATTATAGTTTGAATAACTAGTGTCACACTCCATCATTATAGTTTGAATAACTAGTGTCACACTCCATCATTATAGTTTGAATAACTAGTGTCACACTCCTTCAATATAGTTTGAATAACTAGTGTCACACTCCATCATTATAGTTTGAATAACTAGTGTCACACTCCTTCATTATAGTTTGAATAACTAGTGTCACACTCCTTCAATATAGTTTGAATAACTAGTGTCACACTCCTTCATTATAGTTTGAATAACTAGTGTCACACTCCATCATTATAGTTTGAATAACTAGTGTCACACTCCATCAATATAGTTTGAATAACTAGTGTCACACTCCTTCAATATAGTTTGAATAACTAGTGTCACACTCCGTCATTATAGTTTGAATAACTAGTGTCACACTCCTTCATTATAGTTTGAATAACTAGTGTCACACTCATTCAATATAGTTTGAATAACTAGTGTCACACTCCATCATTATAGTTTGAATAACTAGTGTCACACTCCATCATTATAGTTTGAATAACTAGTGTCACACTCCATCAATATAGTTTGAATAACTAGTGTCACACTCCTTCAATATAGTTTGAATAACTAGTGTCACACTCCATCATTATAGTTTGAATAACTAGTGTCACACTCCATCATTATAGTTTGAATAACTAGTGTCACACTCCTTCAATATAGTTTGAATAACTAGTGTCACACTCCTTCAATATAGTTTGAATAACTAGTGTCACACTCCATCAATATAGTTTGAATAACTAGTGTCACACTCCTTCAATATAGTTTGAATAACTAGTGTCACACTCTGTCATTATAGTTTGAATAACTAGTGTCACACTCCGTCATTATAGTTTGAATAACTAGTGTCACACTCCTTCATTATAGTTTGAATAACTAGTGTCACACTCCATCATTATAGTTTGAATAACTAGTGTCACCTTCATTATAGTTTGAATAACTAGTGTCACACTCCATCATAGTTTGAATAACTAGTGTCACACTCCATCATTATAGTTTGAATAACTAGTGTCACACTCCTTCATTATAGTTTGAATAACTAGTGTCACACTCCTTCATTATAGTTTGTGTGAGCATCATCTCAAGCATAACATTGTCATGAGTTCTGTTGGCTTTGTTAATCTCAGAAGAAATCACTTTGAGAATGTCACGTTTTAAACATCTGGTAATATTCCCAGCTACCAGCTCTTCTTTTGGGGTTCTCTGTAATTTGCTGTAATAAGTATTACTGATGCCTTGCAATAAGGCCTTAGCTATTTTCCCCCTCCTATGCATGCTTGCCCATCTGTGGCAAATCTCCCCCATTCTATGAAGGACACGGCCCCGGCGTTTCACTCGGACCTTTACCATTTTATCTGACTCTGGCTTGTGCAAAATAAGAAATGTGTACCTGGCTTTGCAGCACATGCCTTGAAAAACGGAGCTCGTCTTTTTCTGCTGAATGGTTTTTTCAGCCACTGGTATTTGAAAGACAGGGTACATACAGGATTTTTTTTCTGAAGCAATTGTAAAAGACGTGTGTCCATGATTTATGGAGATGTTTTGCGTGTTTTTTAGGAGCTATGTTTTTCCATTTCTTAGAGCTGATATTAATGCGAAATGCTCTAGGAACACTTTTTGTTTTGTGCCATTGTCTGTGCACATCCTTGTGTGCTGACTGAATCTCGTCTGTTTCTGCTTCACCCTGATTCAACCTTGCATCAGCAAACTGGCAAGTATTAATTTCAGTGTCAAGCTGGCTAGCACCATCTGTGTAGATATCCTTTTGATCCTGACCAGAGTGAGCTTGTTCACTTTCACTGAAACCGTCATCAAGAACATCATCCTGTACTTCATCCATGTTGTCAGATTTCTTCTGACAAGTGTCATCACAAACTTGGAATTCAGAGCATTTAGAAAATGTTGCCTCTCTAGTCAACTCCTTAACTGTGTCTCTTAGTCCCTGTCTATTATTGTTCCAAGCAACTGATAGCCATTTTCTGTTTATAATACTGTCATCATAAAAAATTCTTAAGGCTAATTTGAATTGAAATGGATTTTCTTTGGCAGATCGTGAAAAATAGTGAAGTGTTCAGCCACATTTTTAACACCTCCAGCTTCATTCCACAAACATCTCCTTGGCTTAATGTCTGCCTTCATGCTTTAAATAATTTTTTCAGCAGTTGTACAGGCTGTCTGTTAAAAATGAGCACACAAACAAAACACACATGCTAAGATGACTGTTCCTATCAAGTGAACAACTTCTATAGATCTGCCATGAATTTACTCGTTTATGTTTAATTTTCCTGCCTTTTCATTTACCTTGACTCGTTTATCCACCACCTTGCTTCTTCACAAAGAATTAGGTTTTAGTGTACTAATGTACTGAATGTGATTATCTTGTTTTATCTGTGGCTAATTCCTTGCCGTCAGTTGCACCCAGTGGTGAAAATAAAAATTACATGTAATCAGCTGAACTCCCATTTCAGCTAAGGGTATGCTTACGGGAGTAATCACCACACCTTACAAATCTGTTTAGATGATTTTGTTCTTTCAAATTATAACCAAACATCACAAGGATGAGAACCAAAAACACACGGAGAACAGCTCAACGTGTCTAAAAGTAAATAAGAGACGAGGGAGGGGATATGAAGCTTAGGTACAAGACCTAGAACTTCTACCTGGGATACCTGTCGGTCTGTCAACCAGAACACTGGCAGACAAACCAACATAGAAACGGAGAAAAGGAGAAACAGCAGAGAAGAAGACAGAAAAGAGAGAAAGACTGAGAACACTCAGGTAGTGATGGGTCTGACGACACCGAAACGTCGGCGCATGTGCCGAGCAAACAAGGCGAAACCCCGTGTCGGTGCGCGTATCACGTTAAGGAAAACCACGTGACCGACACAGTTCCTGTATCGTTTGGTTGTGAACGCGCCAAATTGTATTTATAAGGGAGAAAATGTATCGACACGTTTGTGGGTTTTGTTGGATGGAGTTTGTGTTCTTTGCGTTGAATTGGTTTTTTGGCTTGTCATTAATTACAATGGATCAACCAAGGAAGAGAAAGTTTTCTCCCGTGTGGGATCATTTTGATCTCATCACTGAAAATAAGGTAAATGATTATTCAGCTCTCGTTTTCACTGTTGATATTTTTCTTTTGGGTTATTCTAATTTCTTTATCAAGGTTATTTTAATTGTTTCACTTTTACGTTTATTACATTTAACATTTATTTCTTTTGTAGGTGAAATGTAGGATTTGCTCCCAAGAGCTGTCTTACTGTAACCGGAGCACTTCCACAATGCTGATGCATTATCGTGCCCGGCATGAGAAGGAAGAACCGGTTGACACGCACGTGATCAACCCTGGTGCTTCCAGAAAGCAGGCGATTGATGAGGCTGTAGTGAATATGATAATTACAGACTGTCAGCCGCTTAGCCTTGTGGAAGACAAGGGGTTCAGAGAGCTGCTCCAACTCCTTGAGCCCTCATATGTTCTGCCAAGCAGAAAGGTACGTGAAACAAACTGATGAATGGGTGTAATACACATTAACAACGTATATGCATGTTCTGTGCTGTCATTCATTAATGTACTCCATTTGTGTTACTAATGTTAGGCTATCAAGACCATGATTAGCCAGAGGTATGAGGAGTAAAAGGAGCAAGTAAAAAAAGAACTGAAGAGTGCAGTTACAGTTAGCCTAACGTCGGACATGTGGACATCCATCAACATGGAGGCGTACCTGGCTGTGACTTGTCACTATGTGGACAGTGAGAACCACACATTGTGTACATCAATGCTGGGAGTGGAACACTTTCCTCTGCAGCACACCGCTGAAAATATGGCCCAAGTAAAATCAAACTTAATAGAGGAGTGGGCCATTGCAGATAAAGTGACATGTCTGGTCACAGATGCAGCTGCAAACATGATTTCATGTGTCAAAAAGCTCCAAATCAGACACACAATTTGCATAGCGCATTCTTTAAATTTAACAGTTCGAAAATCATGCGACCAAATTGAGACACTCACTGATGTCCGAAATAAAGCAAGGCAGATAGTAACATACTTTAGAACCAGTACTACAGCAAAAGAGAAGCTGGCACAAGTTCAGCTACAGATGGGAGGACCAGTGAAGAAATTAATGACTGAGGTGTCAACTAGATGGAACAGCACAAATATAATGCTGGAACGCATTGTGGAACAGAAGGAGTCGGTGTTGGTATCCCTGGCCTCTTTAAAAAGTGATATACCTCAGCTAACTACAGATGATTACAAAATCATAGAGGAGACGCTGCGTGTGCTTGCTCCATTTAATCAAGCAACAGTGGAGCTCTCTGAGGAAAAAAGAGTGTCTGGATCAAAAGTAATCCCAATGCTTAAAATGTTGCACCACTCACTGCAACGAAATGCATTAAATGTAACAACGGAAATTGCTATTAATCTTGTGGAAAACCTTAAAAGAAGACTGCTAGAAACACTGTGCAACCTGGAGTCATTAAGTGTCATGACAATACCAACACTGCTGGACCCTCGGTTCAAGACGATGGCATTCTTAAGTGCGTCAAAAGCCAATGAAGCAGTGAAACGATTAAAATCTGAGTGCGCAGCAGAAATGAGAAAGGCTATACCAACACAAATGGAAGATGACCAAGCTGGACCTTCAACTCAAACGTCTGCTCCCAGTTCAGGTATTTCATGATTGTTAATTGTGTTCATTTGTATTTTATTATTCTTGCAAATCATTCCATGTGATTAGAAATACATAATTAGTAATGTAGATGCATTACATTTATTCATCAGATGACAACCTGTGGCAGCAGCTGGACATGGACGTCAAGGAGAGCCAGTCCAAATCAAATGTCACCACTGATTCAATTATTGAGGTACAAAGGTACATCTCTGAGGCGAACACACCAAGATCACAGGATCCATTAAAATACTGGGAAACACAAAGACTTCATTACCCTACTTTATATAAACTGGCAATGAAATATCTATGTACGCCGTCATCAGTGCCCTGTGAAAGGGTCTTTTCAAAAGCAGGAGAAATTGTATGTAAACGGCGCAATCGCCTGAGCCCAAATATTTTAAAGCAGCTGATGTTTCTAAATAAAAACTTGTGAATGAACCTTGTTCAGTCCGTTTCCCGTTTTTATTGAAGTTGCCTGCAATGACTCTTTAAATCCAGTAGATGTCGCCATTAAGTGATACAGCAACACTGTTTCAACACTGTGTCGACACACTTTGGGGAAATGTGCCATACACCCATGAGGCCTCGTCTGCCCATCACTATCAACCAACAGATCGCGCTAAAGTTGGCTCAGCGTTCTATATTCGCCAGACATTCACGAAAGAATGGGCTCGTTATTAAAAAAAAAACAACATGTAGTGTATGCGATAAATACCTATTATATAATTCCTACATATTGTGAATGTATCCCCACACAATGATTTTCAATAAAAATACATTTAGAAGATGTGAAAAGATTACATATAGGAATGAACGAAGAGTTCATGTTAGTCGGTAAGCGCTTCAGTGCCAAGACAACTTTTCAAAATAAAAGTCATGGGTTAATTCAACTTTTTAACATGTGCAACTGAACACGTGAACCTACAAACACAAAGATATCAAGTACATACAAGGAGCAATGCATTTTATGTGCATCTGGACTTGTGAAACATTTCTCACATTTGTGAAAACAAATCAAAGCTCAGATTTCCTATATTTTGCATTGGTGGACCAGAATACATGTGCCTCACTATTAAATAACATGACCTAGACCCCCCATTTCAGGCCTATGATCAAGTACACATAAGGAGCAATGCATTTCATGTGCATCTGGACTTGTGAAACATTTCTCACATTTGTGAAAACACATCAAAGCTCAGATTTCCTATATTTTTGTAACGGTGGGTCGGTCCGGACGCCACCAGAGGGCGCAAACAGTCACCCGTACACCAACCAACACGCCTACCACTTCGCAGCGCACACCCTCACATCCAAGGACACGCCCACGTTCCCAATCACCTGAGTTTTGACACCTGTTACTAATCTGGTTTGCCCTCTTATATTCCCACAGGTCGCGCTGTGCAGCGCTGCTCATTCTCCGTGCTACCTTGCCTCGCTGCGTGGGAGAGTCCCTTTACTATCTGTTTGCCATACTTCAGTCGTAGTTGATTTTCTGTTGTGTTCGATCTGCCATGGTGCCTGAGTTTCTCTGTTCGTTTCTGTCATGGAGAATAAACGCTTGCGTGCACAGCCTCCGCCTGCTGCTGCCTCTGTCCCCACGTCACAATTTTGCATTGGTGGCACAGAATACATGGGGCTCACTGTTAAATAACATGACCTAGACCCCCCATTTCAGGTCTATAGTGAAGTACACATAAGGAGCAATGCATTTCATGTGCATCTGGACTTATGAAACATTTTACACATTTGTGAAAACAAATCACAGCTCAGATTTCCTGTTTTTCCACTGGTAGATTAAATAAGCTTTTTACCAGTTTCACAAATATTAATTCCTTAGTAATAAAAACTTTGTTGTTTCCCTGCACAATATTTACCACATTAATAACCAGACTTCTGTGTTGACAAAGTTTTACCTGCTTTTGTGGAATAGTGGACTATCAGGGGACTGATACAGTTAGGTTTTTGCATCTGATATACAGAATCTCTCCATCACCTTATTGTGTACTGTAAGGAACCATGTAAAGCATTAAATGGGCCTGAGACCTCAGCATCAACCCACAGTCTTTGAGAGGTCATAGGTCATAGTTGGGTCAAAGCCTGCTTCAACTGCTTCCTACTAGCAACATACTTGGGTCAAAGCTGATGAATGAAGGACAATTACATCATGACAGTTCAGCTACCAGGTGTAAGAGAGGGAGGAGCTTGAAGGTAAGAGAAAGGGACATGAATGGAGGATTCACATCCAACACTCCAAAATTAAGGTTTTATGTTGTTCTCAATGACTTTGTTATTGCATACCCTGTTGGTGTAAAAAAATAAACTGTTTTTTTCCCCATCACCTGACTCCCTGTCCACTGAGTAATTTGGTTTTGTGCATGACACCTAGCTTTAGATTATCAGTCAAGCAACCAATGAGTATATTGAAGATGAGTTGTGAGTGGTGTCATATCATACATGTATTCTCTGAAAGAAGGGATTTGAGTGCCATCCTGCAACTTCTTTCCACCAACAACCCACTTAAAAGCCAAAATAAACACATCCATTGACATGGTAAATGCCAACAGTAAAATTCTACAACCTGCCATTATGCCCATTTAGACAGCCAAGATATGGTATTTTCACCTGTTTTAAAGCAAAATGGGATATCAAAATGGGACATCCACCTAGTGTCTGGTACCTGAAAGAGGTCATATGCCTTCCACAAAAATTGATTAGTGCTGTGGTACATCCTGAGAAGCCAGAAATGTGCTGATTAACTTCACACAACTATAGCTGTCAGGGTTGCACCCAGGCGCGTTCCTCCGGTCGCCACAAGGAGGAGCCCGCGAGCTAGGCATGGGGGCAATCAGACGCAATAGGCTACAGGTGTTTGCAGCCTACTTAATGTGAGCAACTTCAGCAGTCCATTGCTGAAGTTGTTTGTTGTTGTTACACTCACAGCCCAACCCATTTGTCTCTCGCTGTTATTTTCTCTCTGCGTTTCATTCGCCTACTCTCATTTTTCCCCTGAGTGTAGTGATGGGCAGACGAGGCCTCATGGGTGTATGGCACATTTCCCCAAACTGTGTCGACACAGTGTTGCTGTATCACTTAATGGCGACATCTACTGGATTTAAAGAGTCATTGCAGGTAACTTCAATAAAAACGGGAAACGGACTGAACAAGGTTCATTCACAAGTTTTTATTTAGAAACATCAGCTGCTTTAAAATATTTGGGCTCAGGCGATTGCACCGTTTACATACAATTTCTCCTGCTTTTGAAAAGACCCTTTCACGGGGCACTGATGATGACGGCGTACATAGATATTTCATTGCCAGTTTATATAAAGTAGGGTAATGAAGTCTTTGTGTTTCCCAGTATTTTAATGGATCCTGTGATCTTGGTGTGTTCGCCTCAGAGATGTACCTTTGTACCTCAATAATTGAATCAGTGGTGACATTTGATTTGGACTGGCTCTCCTTGACGTCCATGTCCAGCTGCTGCCACAGGTTGTCATCTGATGAATAAATGTAATGCATCTACATTACTAATTATGTATTTCTAATCACATGGAATGATTTGCAAGAATAATAAAATACAAATAAACACAATTAACAATCATGAAATACCTGAACTGGGAGCAGACGTTTGAGTTGAAGGTCCAGCTTGGTCATCTTCCATTTGTGTTGGTATAGCCTTTCTCATTTCTGCTGCGCACTCAGATTTTAATCGTTTCACTGCTTCATTGGCTTTTGACGCACTTAAGAATGCCATCGTCTTGAACCGAGGGTCCAGCAGTGTTGGTATTGTCATGACACTTAATGACTCCAGGTTGCACAGTGTTTCTAGCAGTCTTCTTTTAAGGTTTTCCACAAGATTAATAGCAATTTCCGTTGTTACATTTAATGCATTTCGTTGCAGTGAGTGGTGCAACATTTTAAGCATTGGGATTACTTTTGATCCAGACACTCTTTTTTCCTCAGAGAGCTCCACTGTTGCTTGATTAAATGGAGCAAGCACACGCAGCGTCTCCTCTATGATTTTGTAATCATCTGTAGTTAGCTGAGGTATATCACTTTTTAAAGAGGCCAGGGATACCAACACCGACTCCTTCTGTTCCACAATGAGTTCCAGCATTATATTTGTGCTGTTCCATCTAGTTGACACCTCAGTCATTCATTTCTTCACCGGTCCTCCCATCTGTAGCTGAACTTGTGCCAGCTTCTCTTTTGCTGTAGTACTGGTTCTAAAGTATGTTACTATCTGCCTTGCTTTATTTCGGACATCAGTGAGTGTCTCAATTTGGTCGCATGATTTTCGAACTGTTAAATTTAAAGAATGCGCTATGCAAATCGTGTGTCTGATTTGGAGCTTTTTGACACATGAAATCATGTTTGCAGCTGCATCTGTGACCAGACATGTCACTTTATCTGCAATGGCCCACTCCTCTATTAAGTTTGATTTTACTTGGGCCATATTTTCAGCGGTGTGCTGCAGAGGAAAGTGTTCCACTCCCAGCATTGATGTACACAATGTGTGGTTCTCACTGTCCACATAGTGACAAGACACAGCCAGGTACGCCTCCATGTTGATGGATGTCCACATGTCCGACGTTAGGCTAACTGTAACTGCACTCTTCAGTTCTTTTTTTACTTGCTCCTTTTACTCCTCATACCTCTGGCTAATCATGGTCTTGATAGCCTAACATTAGTAACACAAATGGAGTACATTAATGAATGACAGCACAGAACATGCATATACGTTGTTAATGTGTATTACACCCATTCATCAGTTTGTTTCACGTACCTTTCTGCTTGGCAGAACATATGAGGGCTCAAGGAGTTGGAGCAGCTCTCTGAACCCCTTGTCTTCCACAAGGCTAAGCGGCTGACAGTCTGTAATTATCATATTCACTACAGCCTCATCAATCTCCTGCTTTCTGGAAGCACCAGGGTTGATTACGTGCGTGTCAACCGGTTCTTCCTTCTCATGCCGGGCACGATAATGCATCAGCATTGTGGAAGTGCTCCGGTTACAGTAAGACAGCTCATGGGAGCAAATCCTACATTTCACCTACAAAAGAAATAAATGTTAAATGTAATAAAGGTAAAAGTGAAACAATTAAAATAACCTTGATAAAGAAATTAGAATAACCCAAAAGAAAAATATCAACAGTGAAAACGAGAGCTGAATAATCATTTACCTTATTTTCAGTCATGAGATCAAAATGATCCCACACGGGAGAAAACTTTCTCTTCCTTGGTTGATCCATTGTATTTAATGACAAGCCAAAAAACCAATTCAACGCA